>NC_046163.1:28816777-29116777 GCF_011064425.1 Rattus rattus
CAGTTTGGATCTTGGACTCTGTCTGCTGCAAAGCTTTTTGGAGCATCTCACATGTCTGTCTTGTACAATTTAGTCTGTAGATAACTGTAATATGGGGAAATATCAAAAGTGAATGCTTTAGAGAAATAATACCTTTTATGAACAACTCAAATTGCCTGTCCTTGAGGCTTTTATCCATATGGCACATCAAAACACTTCAATATGCACTGACCTTTCAACGTTTTCAGTGCTGGCTCTTTGAGGACGCTCTTGAAATTATGTAATGCTCCTTTGCTACGTTTTACCTTTTGTGCTTATAATTCCTATGAATCATGCTCCTTGCACTTCATTTTCCTTTTATCTGTTTCCATGTAACAGAGTGTTTCAAACTGTTACCTATTTGAGGAAAAAGCTCAAAACATGTCACTTATTTGGAAGGACAAGGAATGAGTTCTCTCTCTCTCTCTCTCTCTCTCTCTCTCTCTCTCTCTCTCTCTCTCTCTCTCTCATCCCTGTGAATTTTCTCAACTCTCATTTACCTGGACAGTGTGAGTTCGGCGGTTTTCTTAAGGAGGGCGATATCAGAGGAGCCTGGCACCTTATTATCTGCATAAATGTTGTGTTACTGAGGAAGAACCCGGATGAGAGGATGTTGCTGTGTTTGAGATATGCTAAATTAATTGCACACCAATTAATCTGTGGTTGGGAGAAATCATTATTAGTTACAATACATTGCTTCTTCGATGAGAAGAATATGTGTGTGACATTTGCTGTCGGCGTAACTCCATAAGGGCATGCATCATACTACATTTGGCAGCACCAGAAAAATGATACGTTTTAAAGCATCCCTATAATGTGGCACTATGAATGCCTTCAGGTGTTTGTATTTTTGAAGTCTTAGTCACTGAGATTATTTCTTTGCATACAGCACCCCCTGCCTTCAGTAAATGAAAAAAAAGCATATATTCAGATGTATAAATATATAAATATTAAATTCTGAAACATTTATATAACAGTTATAAAGTATTAAATATATATGAAATATATGATGAAATATAACAAATCTTTTGCAGCTTTGTTGATGTGTAATCACATTAACTTGTCTCATGACTTCTGTGTACCACATAACTTAAAATAGAATTAAAGTGTTATAACTAATAATGAGCAAAAGAAAATAACAATAAATGAAGACAAAATAAAAATGAAATATAGAAGAAGGGTATGCATGTGTTGTATGCCTTCCTTCTCTGTTTGACATGTAGATGAACTGCTAAGTTTAATATTTTGTAAATGCCTGCAAACTACGGATGTGTCTCAATGGACAAGAACACTTGCTCTGAAAACATGAGGACCCAAGGACTCCAGGTTAAATCCCCAGCATGAATATAAGAAGTTGTGCATGGTTGCATGTGCCTGCTACCCTAGCATTGGAGAACAGTGAAAAACAGATTCCAAAATTTCTCTAGCAAGGTATTGTAGTCCAGTCAGAATCTTTTTCAGTGAGAGATTCTATCTTAAGGCAATAAGACAGAGACCAGTAGAGAACTAACCCCAGCATCTTGTACTGACCCTGCATCTACACATATGGGTACATAAACCCATACATTCAAATGCATATAGAACACACAAATATACCATACAAATATCACACACAGACACACAGACACACAGACACACAGACACATGCACACGCGCACACACACACACACACACACACACACACACACACAGAGCTACAATCAGAACGCAATCATGATTATTCTTGGTAGTTTTCCATGGTGTTAGATTTATTCATTAGCATGACATCCTTGGTTTTCCTCTCCACTCTTGAGAACAGAAAGCTGCAATTGTTGTCTCTAGATTGATGTATATGGGATTTTTTAATATCAATGTGTTAAGAAGCAATGATGAATGGTGACACTCATTTTAGTGTCAGGGAACTTGCAAAGTCAAAGCAATGCGTAAGAATGTAATAATGTTATTGTTGGTTCAGTTTAAAGATAAGAGGTTTTGAATCTAGAGGGGAGAGAAATAAGCATATAGAATTAGGGTAAGGGATTGAAAATATATAGAAAATCAGTATAGATGTGTAATAATCTCCATAGGGTAAGGTCAAGTTCTCTATCATATGGTGACCTTATCCTAAGTCAGGGGACACTTGTGTGTGCAGACACTAGATCTGGTTGAGTGGAGTAACAGGACAAAGTATGACCGATTTTGTACAATCTTGTTAGGATACCAATTAGCAGGACACAAAGTGACTAATGTTAGGTTCCAGAGGTAGCTATAAGTAGCTGTGTCTCTCTTCCAACAATCAGGTTGCGTACCTTCTTGCCTTGCAGTCTATCCTCAAAACATACAGTTGATAAGCAAGCCTTGAGTTAGAGAAAGACTTCAGTTGGTGTCTTTCTGACCTCTAGCATGTGGACTATATCATGTGACATATAATTCTCTGACTCCCTTTCTCTCTCTTTTTCTCTGGAACTGAAGGCGCTCTCTTTCTCTTTCTCTGAATACCTGTGAGCTACTAATGATATGATGCTGTATCTACCAAAATATTCCTGGAAATTAAGAGAACAGTAGACCCTTTCCATTCCACACTCCATCACACTATTCATTATGCCTCCCTAGGCTTATACAGCTATTTCTTAGATCTAAAATATTGCTAAGCCACAGCAGACTGTGAAGCTGTAACTCTCCATATAATGCTTATCTTCTTTTCTATGGACCATTATATTATATTCTGGGCTTTACAACAGCATATCCAAGCATGGAAGAACAAAACAGACTGGAAACAGGCAAAATTCTAAGCATGTATGTGACATATCAAGTGGGTACAGGTTTAGAGAAATTGTAGCTATTTAATGTCATGGTTCTAAAAAAAAAAAGAGTATGGCACAATACAACATTCAATATAACTATGTTATAAAATCAATCAACCATCTCTAAACTGAGTATAGATAGTTTGACATTACAGATATTAATATACAGTCATTTGGAAATCAATAATAGACCATATATAATAACCGAATACTTTCAGCAGTGTTCTTTGCTGAGTAGTGTCAAAATATATCAAAGTAATGAATTTCACCAAACATACTTTCATGCTATTTATGCGATTTCCATTTTTCTACTGGACTAGTTTACTCAACTTCTTACCTGAGTGCTAGCCTTACTTTGCTGTTTGTCCTTGTGACCAGGTGGCTTTGTTATCTGTGTATGGCTTTTGTTCTCATAATTAGTCATCATTCTGAATTACTACCCTCCCCCTGGCAACATCATTTATACTGTGTGACTCTTTCTTCCAAACTACATAATTGGCTCTTTTAGGGAAGCCATAAGATTCAGTAAGTAAAAGAAGCCTAAAAGGCACAGGAAACTCATGAAATTTACAAGGCCTGGAAAACCTAAGAAGTTGTAAAACTCCCATGACTTTTGCCCACAGTAAACAATTGCTAGGTATAAAAGACTCCCGTGGAACTGCCTACAAGTTGGGCAGAGAGCTATGGGACATAGCTGTCGTGAGTTCTAACCATGATGGGCTGGGCTTTTTAATCACACACATACTTGTAAGTAGAAACAGTAAGCTCATTGGCTGATATAGTTATTCATAAGTGGAATCATTTATTTGATCAAACATTGGCACCCTGTCTATGATAAATAGAAATATTTTTTTTAACACCTCGCCAGGTAAAGACTCATAATACCTAAATTAGAAAACATCTAAAGTGATATTGTAAGTAACCTATCTGTAGCTTTGGGCTTTGTTGTTGTCTCTGATTTGCTTTCTATGTCCCTAAGGCAGTTTTCTTCTTACAAGTCTTTATTTACATGATGGCCAGGTAGTAAATGATTTGAATCATATCTGTGACAAAATCTAGTGATGAGATACAAGGTCATTTGGAAATTAAACATTAATATTAGCCTTTCTCATTATAGGACACATTAAGTTGTTTAATATTTATCTAACATGTTTATCATTATTAGTTATGCAAAAAAACCACTGCAGAGTTAATTCGTATTGTAGAGCTTAAGACAGTAAATCATTCAACAAAAATAATCCAGGCCTCACATTAAAAACACACTTATCCTTAAATCCATTAGTAGTAACAAATGTGGTTTTTGTCCCATGTAAATTAAAAAAAAATACTCATATTTCACAAGTCAAACATCTCTGCACATTCAACACATGCACTGAAATGCAGTGGCTGTCAGTTTAGACCATGAAGATAGGAAAGGATGATACATGTACTCTTTAGTCTGTTGCAGGTAAGCAGAAATTATTTACTTTAAAATCCGTTATCATAATTGCATTTCAGTGTACATTAGGATTTATAAATATGAGTTAACTGCCATTAGCTGCTTACTTCTGCCTACTAGACCAAGGGCCATGCATTATACACTCAGCAAATGAGACTTTTGGAGGTCAAGAGACTTGAGTTTCAGGTATATGGAGTGATTAGTCATGCTTTCTTTTTCCTAACAGAACTGTAGGTCGATTTAAAAGCCAATACTGACTCTGTGGGCCTGATTTCACCCTGTTTCAGGAATAGCTATTATTGCAACTTTCTAGGGCAAAGAATTGACAACTGGCGAATTTACTTATTTAATACCGAAGGACCTTGAAACAAAAGGGAATATGTGTTGGTAGAGGGTGAAATGAGATGACAGACACTGTGAGGAAAGGGACCTGTTCAGTCTGTGTGGAGGTGCTTTGCTCTGAGCATGCTCACTCTTGGGAACATGCAGAACAACAACTTATTTCAAATGTGTACAGATGAAGAAACTAAGAAAGACGGTGATTAATATCTGTTCTATTAGTTTGCAGGGAATAAAGACATAAGTACTTTAGAGATTGCAATCTTCACAACCTGCTTTTCTAAATAAAATATAATTGGAAAAAAGCAACCTTTTGGTAAAGAGAAAACAATGCAGGATGTTATAATTTTTCTTTCCTTGGGTATAATATATTCATTTTCTCAGAACTAAATAACAAACTTAAATCAATTTTTTACAGTTTTATGTCTATATCATTAACAAGTAAGAATTCTATATATTTAAGATATACAATATGATTTTATATAAAAGTTATTTTATAATCAAGTTAATGAATGTACTCATTACTATTAGGCAGGAGAGACATTAGAAAACAAGAAGAGACAGCTCTCAAATAGATGTCATTAAACTTTCAACACAACTCAGCTAGCAATCCCCATTCTAGTTCTGTTTCTATGAATTGAACTCTGTAATGGTTAGGAACATATCACCAACTTGAGACATCACTCAGGATAGGTTGCTGATATGATTCAGCAAAAAATAAATCATCTACCAGGTTTGAAGCTGCAGACAAAGTTCAGTGAATCTCTTAAGTTTCATGCCACCGAGAGGGTATGAGTTATCGAAGACTTGTGTTTAAAAGAAGTACTTTACGATTTCTGTGTGTTTGTGTTTAGTGATTAACTTTCTCTGTTGTGCCATAACAAAATATAGATGCATTTCTTAAAGTCTCACAATTAAAGCATTTTTAGTCCTACTTTGAATATAATTTGAATACAACTAGATCCATGTATACTAATGATTATTTGAAAAAACTGTGCTTAATTTTAGAACATAAGATAAGTTCTTTGACATTAAGCCTCAAAGAAAAGCATTAGCTGGCAGGAGGAGCAGCAATGTTGTTGCTTTGCAAGTTCCTGACACTCTGTGCCATCATCAGAAATTATGCTGTTCGAGTCTCTCATATTTCCCACCTAATCACCACTATCTCCTCGTTTGTAGCAGAGCTTTGTCAAGAAGAGGAAAGATATTTTGCACAAAGAGACTCTGATTTCCTTTTTATTTTATCTCTGCGAAGTTTCAATAAGGAGGGATGGGAAATGTTACCATGGATACAATGACAACAAGCACAGAGGAGGTTCAGTGAAGTGGAAATGAAGAGAACCCTGGGATGGAGGAACAAGTGTCTTCCAGTCTGATCATCAGGTGTGAGACTGGGGCCTCTGTAAAATGCATTCTCGGTTTTAGAAGAGCAGATGTCATGAGGTTCAGAGAAAATATTTCTGAATGCAGGCAGCTGCTTTTGCCATGCCTTTGACCTGTCCCTTCCCCAATCCCAATGAAGTCACAAAGATGGAAATTTTTAAAGGCAATACCCAATAACATAGAAGAAATATAGAAAAGACAGCAGTAACAACCTTAGGCTAGCTGAAAACAAGTGTTATAATTGAACCAGCAAAAGAAACAAAACAAACCCAACTAACTGAATTCAAATGCTGAAACAGAGCATGGAAAGAGAGGAGACACTCAGGAGATCTGTGTCAATTGATACACTAATTTCAAGGGATTCCAAAATTGAAGAAATTAAGTATTTCATGTAACCTTAGGAAGGAGCATCAAACCACTCAGGATTAATTGAAAGAAGGTTAGGAAATTCAATGACTGTTTTCCCACCTGTTGACTAACTGATCATCTGTTCCTACCTCAGCAGATGCTGAGAATTCGGTGTCTAGGGAGATTACAACTAAGGTTCTGTGGGCTTCAAACCCCATTGTTGGAGGGAAGCAATATCATCCTCAAACACAAGCAATAAGCAATCCTTTGCAGGAGGATAACTGCTGACCTCTTCAACTCTAAAATCAATTTCTCTTTGTTTCTACTGTGCTCCAGCATCATTGCTATACTGTGCAAGCAAAAGCCTGGGAGGCTATTATTCCTGGGATCTAACAAGTTTAAGAACTATTTAACCTTACTTACATTTGTTTCTCCAGCAAGTGGCCCACCAGTGCCAACAAAGTCGAGCAGCCATTTCTCTAATTACAAGCATCGAACAGGATCAATGCTGGTTGCCTGCTTTTTAGTGCCTCACTGCTTAACAGAAAAAATCGGGGGAGAGAATCATGCAACTGGTTCTCAGGAGACAGACTACTAATGTGGCATAGAAACCAAAGGGAAAGAAAAATGAAAGAAGCTTTGAGTAAACAGATTCCACACAGGAGGAAAATGATGCTATTCAGTACCTCAGAGAAATAAGGATATTTCACTCAAAGCAACACAAGAAAATAATCGTTTAAAGAAAGCAAGAATGCTGTAATGAGGAACATGACAATGGAAATTAAAAAATAATTGAAAATAAGAAAACATTTTCAGAGAATCACTCAAGAGAGAAGACAGCAATATAATGTACATACATATATTATATATTTTATATATATATATATATATATAATACACGCACACACACATAGTAAAAGATGGTAGTGACAAGCATCTTGAAGGTGCTGTCTAACAAAGATCCAGGGCTTGGATGACTTAGACTGAATTTACTGCTCTTGGTGGAAATTTGACACACACCTTTAACTTATACCTAGATTTCTCACTATTAAAGGTCTCTCAGAAAGCTAGAGCTGGGATAACAAAAAAAGGTAGTGTAAACAAGAATGAAATTATTGAAAGTTCCCTGGAAATGGAGTTATGCAAAGAACTTATTACTTAAGTATATATTTAGATCATTAGGGAATATTATTAGTAATCATGAGACAGGATTTGAGAAAAATATTGAAGAAGAAAAACAGGGAAATTCTATAATCTGACAAACTGTAATTGAATGACAAGGTTTTTATATTCAGCTTCAGAAACAAGGAACTAATATGAATAGGAAGAGATTTGGATCATATATCTAATAACAGGCCTTGATACTTTCCTGAAGGTAAAAGTAAGCAGCTTTAGAAACCCTGATGTTGCTCTATTTTTTACAGAATTGTAATAAAGATAGAAATCTTATTGAAACAAGGGTTCATGACAGAGACACAGAGGAAAACATTTCGGGCCAGTGAACTGCTTGCCTTCCCAAACAGACTTCTCAGACTAGAACTTTTCTAATATTATAGAAAAACAAATAACAGACTACCTTTGCTTAAGCTGGGGACTGCACATTATTTAACAATCAAAGAAAAAGGATGGTGGTTCTATACAAAATATAAAATAATATAGAGGAAGGAAAGGAAGAAATAAATAAAGGTCAGAGAGATTGAAATTTTGTAGAAAGCTAAGTTTGATATAATGGGCAATAAGAAATAACTTTTTTTTATTAACTTGAATATTTCTTTTTGATCTATTAATTCTGTACTAAACTCAAACAGATCAAATTTAAACAGAGTCATCCAGCCCTCCATTTTTGTAAACACCAGGTTTATAACTCCAGTCTTAAAGAAGAAGATATTGAGTTAAAAGAAAATTGATTTTATCACAATGTTAATTTTGTTATCTTAAAATTATTGTTTGCATACTTTGTTCCTCCTTCAATATTCTTGTAATCAAAGAAGACTCTAGAAGAAAATACATTGGGAAAAGCTATGTAATCAATCAATAAAGTTTCTGAGGAAAATATTCCAGGCATAAACTAAGTCTGTGAGAGGCACAAGTTGTCAGAGTAGGTCAAGTCATACCCAGACGTGCTTCTTCTCAGTCCTGTCTCCCACGAAACAAAACTGAATGGTGTCCCACAAATGAGTCTTTTCTCACTGCTCTTGAATCACCTCCCAGCATAGAAATTAGAAAAGAGTTTAAGAAAAGTAGATATTCAAAACTGTCTGTGCCAACAAGATCTAAAAGAAGTAAATCAAACAACAAAATTCAGAAAATGTTTCCAAATCTTGAAATATAAGTTGTTCCTTCGTTTATGCCGACTGAGGTCACTCCACAAAGGAAGAAATCATTTTAATTGGCATCATTTGGATAATTCAGAAACACAGTGCTCCACTGAGTGTTCCATAATATTTCCATATGAAGCATAGTCACAAGTGAAGAGAAAGTTATCAGATATCCCAAGACCTTCTTTATAAAAGAGTGCATGTGCTATTGTGTGAGTGTAAGTATAATGGGACAAAATGCCATGTATACAGGAATGAGAGGGAAATACACAGAGAGAGAACATGAAGGAGGAAGACAGTGAGGGAGGGAGAGAAGTAGGGATAGAAAGGAAGAAAAGAGGGAGGAAGGAATGAATGAGCCTATGGGAAGATATATACCTACCTCTCTGCCCTGATATTCCCCTACACTGGAGAGGGGGTCTGGCTTTGGCAGGATCAAGGTTTTCTCCTCCCATTGGTGCCCAACAAGGTCATCCTCTGCTACATATGCTGCTGGAGCCATGGGTCTGTCCATGTGTACTTTTTGGATGGTGGCTTGGTATTGTTTTCATTATGGGGCTGCAAGCCCCTTTCAGCTCCTTCAAGCCTTACTCTAATTCCTTCAACAGGGGTCCTTTTCTCAGTTCAATAGTTTGCTGCTAGCATTTGCCTCTGTATTTGGCATGCTCTGGCTGTGTCTCTCAGGAGACATCTGTATCCAGTTCCTGTTAGTATGTACTTCTTAGCTACATCAATCTTATCTAGTTTTGTTGGCTGTATATATATATATATATATATATATATACACACATATATATATATGGGCCACATATGGGGCAGGCTCTGAATGGCCATTCCTTCAATCTCTGCTCCAAACTTTACCTCCATATCTGCTCCTATGAATATTTTGTTCCCCCTTTTAAGGAATGAAGCATCTGTACTTTGGTAATCCTTCTTCTTGAGCTTCATGTGGTCTGTGGGTTGTATCTTGAGTAATTCGAGCTTTTGTGTTAATATTCCTCTATTCAAAGGATAAACAAGCTGAGAAAGAAATTAGGGAAATGACACACTTTACAACAGTCCCAAATAATATAAAATACCTCAGTGTGACTCTAACCAAGCAAGTGAAAATGTTTATGACAAGAACTTTAAGTCTCTGAAGAAATTGACCCATTCTTATCTCCTTGTACAAAACTCAAGGACCATCACATAAAACCAGATACATTCATACTAATACAAGAGAAAGTAGGGAAGGACCTGAAACACATGGGCACTAGGGAAAATTGCCTGAACAGAATACCAATGGCTTATGCTCTAAGATAAAGAATCAACAAATGAGACCTCATAAAATTGCAAATCTTCTGTATTGCAAAGGACACTGTCATTAGGTCAAAATGGCAATCAACAGATTGGGAAAAGATCTTTTCCAATCCTATATTCAATAGAGGGCTAATATCCAATATATCCAAAGAACTCAAGAAGTTAGACTCCAGAGAATCAAATAACTCCTTTTTAAAAATGGGCAACAGAACTAAACAAAGATTTCTCAACTGAGGAATATCAAATGGTCATGAAGCACCTAAAGAATGTTCAACATCCTTAGTCATCAGGGAAATGCAAATCAAAACAACTCTGGGATTCCACCTCACACTAGACAGAATGGCTAAGATCAAAAACTCAGATAACAACAGATTCTGGCAAGGATGTGGAGAAAGAGGAATACTCCTTCATTTTTGGTGGGATTGCAATCTGTCACAATCACTTTGGAAATCAATCTTGTGGTTCCTCAGAAAACTGTACTTTGTACTACCTGAAGACCAAGCTATACCATTCCTGAGCATATACCCAAAAAGGGGTTGCAACATATAACGTGGACACATGTTCCACTATGTTCATAGCAGCCTTATTTATAATAGCCAGAAGCTGGAAAGAACCCAGATGCCCTTCAACAGAGGAATGGATACAAAATATGTGGAACATTTACACAATGAAGTACTACTCAGCTATTAAAAACAATGGTTTCATGAAATTCTTAGGCAAATGGATGGAACTAGAAAATATCATCCTGAATGAGGTAACCCAGTCACAAAAGAACACACATGGTATGCACTCACTGATAAGCGGATAGTAGTCCAAAAGCTTGGAATACCCAAGATACAATTCACAAAACACATGAAGCTCAAAAAGAAGGAAAACCAAAGGGTAGATACTTCAGACCTTCTTAGAAAGGGAGGAACAAAATACTCACAGGAAACAATATGGAGACATGTTTTAAAGCAGAGACTACCCCACGGATCTATTCCATATACAGACACGAAACCCAGACAATATTGTGAATGCCAAGATGTGCATGCTGACAGGAGCCTAATATAGCTGTCTCCTGAGAGGCTATGCCAAAGATGGTTGATCACAGCATCCAATTCAACTGAGAACAGGATTCCCAATAGAAGAGTTAGAGAGCAATGGACTGAAAGAACTGAAAGGGTTTGTAACTGGATAAGAAGAACAATATCAACCAACCAGACCCCACAGAGTTCCCAGGCACTAAACTACCATCTGAAGAGTACACAGGGTTGGATTTATGGCTCCAGTCACATATGTCGCCAAGGATGCCCTTGTTGGGCATCAATGACAGGAAATACCCTTGGTTCTTTCAAGGCTTGATGTCCCAGTGTAGGGGAATATCAAGGCGGGGAGGTAAAAGGGAGTTGGAGGGTAAGTAAGGGAGCACCCTCATAGAAGCAGGTTGAGTGGGCAAGAGATAGTGGGTTTCTGGAGGGAAATCAAGGAAAGGGAATAACATTTAAATTGTAAATAAAAAATAACCACTAGAAGAAAAAACAGAAAAGAAAACATACCAAAAATACCCATTTCACTGTGAATTATATATTCATAAGCCAAATAAATAATGGTTAATAATGGTTTAAGCAGACATTTTATACAGTAACATTGAAAGGAAAGAGGAAGGAAAGAAAACAAGAGTGGCAAATATAAGGAATTGTATCTTCCTTATTATAAGAAGTTGATGTGCAATGTCTAAAACAAATGACAAAGTTTGTCTGAGCACAATTATTAATAGAATATATATCAAAATGTCATATGAAACAGTTTAAAGAATCTAAAGTTGCCACTTCTGGATAGAAGGCTGGTTAGAGTACAGGGCATGAAAGTAGTGTTGAAACTGGTACTTAGGAGCCAAGTCACCATAGTCTCCCAGAGTCATCCATTCACATCCCTTCTATTCTCCTTAATCGGTGATATTGAGCAGGTGGCTTGAAATTGGTCTTACAGGAGAATCCACATGAGCAATTCAGGAAATAGTGCACAGTGTGTTTTCCCCATCCCTGAAGAACTGGTTGTTAATCATTTCTAAGTACTCCATTGACCATATGTCAAGTCTACTTGTGTTTCATCTGCAAATTCATAAGCCATGCGTAATTCAGTCAATAATGAATAATAAATAACTTCCTAATAATAAACCATTCCAGGAAATATTTTTATTTCTCCGTGTTCCAAAAGTCTTAAGAATATTGATAACCTAAAAGGACTTAAGAGTATAAAAGTTATGTTAATATAATTACAAATTACTCTAGTGAGGAAGAAAATGAAAGCACTTAAATTAATTCAGACGACAAGAGCTTTGTGATGAACGCAGAATTTTTAATGATCTATAGGAGTGTTACTAAGTATGCTATAAGGCCATGTATGAGTTAAAGATCCACAAAGTCAAGAGAACAAAGCAAGATGAAATGGAACCCAAGCTGACTTGAAATTTTAAGCACAGCAAAAGTAATTTAGAAATGTTTGTGAATGAAAACTATCAGTATTTATCACCCTGCACAAAGCTCAAGTCCAGGTGAATGAAGGATCTCAACATGAAACTGGATACACTTAATCTATTAGAAGAGAAAATGAGTAATAGCCTGAAATACGTTAGCATGGGAGAAAATTTTCCTGAACAGAACACCAATGGCTCTGGCTCTAAGATCAACAACAGCTAAATGGGACCTCTTAAAACTGAAAAAACTTCTATAAGGCAAAAACCCACTGTCAGTACGACAAAACATCAACTTACAAATTGGGAAATGAGCTTCATTACCCCTACATTTGATAGAGGGCTAATATCCAAAATATTTAAAGGAGTTAAGACTCCAAAAATCATTACCTTTCTTATCCAGTCCAATCCTATTTGCCCAGGGATAGCACCACCAACAGTGAGATGTGCCCTCTTATATCAATTATCAAAAAAGGAAACATCAGACAGAAATGACCTCAAGACAGTCTCATTTAGGCAAATCTTTGGTTGAGTTTCCCTCTTCACCTACCCAAAGAGAGTCTTGATTGTGCCAAGACACTTGTCCCATTGCCTGATTTCTTTTTCCAACTTTTATGAAATATAGATTCTCTTCTCATACAATATATCTCAATCACATTTTCTCCTTCAACTCCTGCTGGTTTCACCACACTGCTATGTGAATATATACTCTTTTTGTCATCTCTTATTGGAAAGTAACAGGCTCTTTTTGAGAAGACAGTAAAGGCTAACACAGGCGAAGGATGCAGAAGAACTGTTCATCTCTACCTTGTTACAAGAAAAAGCCAAAGTCCCACTTAGGAAATGTTCATCCAACTTGTTGAAGATGCAGAAGAATTGCATGAAGCTTCAATATCCAGCTTTACCACCTGAGAAGTCACATAGGTGTCTCTGTTCAAACAAATATTGACAAAATGAATAGGAAGTATGAGATCAGAGAAAACACTCTTTCCTCATCTTTTGGTTGATTGATGCTTTCCTTTATATAATTATCTCTGTATAAACCTCAAGTCACATAGACTTCATTAGGTGGTTTCCATATTGACTATATCATTTCATCCCCATCAAATTTTGGGCAAATGCTTTATCTGTTCATGATTCCACAGCAAACAAACAATTAGATGATCAAAGTGTAAAGTAATGAAATTAAAGAGAGAAAAAGCCTGAAAGAGCCTGGTATAGTGATAAACTGAAATATTAAAGCCAGTTTGTTTGATTTCAGAACACAAATACCTCAATTTAATAAACTTAAATGCATACCTCCTTCTGGTCACAAAGCTCAACTATCATTTAACATTAACCATGTTAGTAACATTCAATTCTTCTGTCTTTTTCTATAAATTTTTTCCAGAAAAACTTTGTCATGCTTATCAGCATTAGTGATGGTATTCTGCTTTTCTCTAAAATTATATTTTAAATTGTTGCTTCCCCATGTAATGAGTTTAATGAGCAAATGCCAAAAATTACCATCAAAGAGAGCACATAATTCCTATCATCCCAGTTTAAGTCAATTATACAGTGATTCCAAAATGTAGTCGGGTAGACTGGAACTATGACTAAGTCAGATATTTCTGTCTCAAGCCGTTCTATGAGAGCTACTGTAAAATGGGAAAAGACCAGTTCAAACAAGGATAAAGAACCATTCCATTTTTTAAGATCCATTTTTGTGTGTACTGCTTTTGTTCACTACCATTTTTAATTTTGGTTGATTTTCACATAAGAGCTATACACGATAAATGTAAATTTTTCACCAAAGCACCTTTCTTACCATAACTTCTAGGCATAAACAAGGTAATGCCATGTCTAGACTCTGCATGCCTTGAGTCTTCTATGAGAGAGGTCGTTAGTAATGCATGGAGAATACAAAGAAACTCAATAAGCAGAAAAAACTCTAGATGTCTTGGTTGTCATCATGTGATGATTTTGCATTTGAAGGTATTTGTTTTAAAACAAAAGTCTTTATTAGGGGAAGAATTAAATTCCTTAAGGTGCATTTGCTATGTGTTTATTCCAAGACAAAAAGAAGATACTGTATTCCCTGTGGAGCAGAAGTATGAATTACAAGCACTGTCCTTGTATAACTCACAATCTATACCCTTTTAAAATGTTAGAAAATGGTGATTATACAACATGAATCAGAGAAAAGGAGTACAAGAGAGAAAAGATTCATAAGTAGAATTTTGTTTTGATGAGAACCAATTGCTAAGATTGATCAAACTGATCTTAATCATTCTTGTGAGTCACCCCCAACTGATTCCAATCTCTTTAGGATATTGAGAATATTATCTGCAGAGGAAATGGCTTTATCTTTCTGAGGAACACAATTATATTACTAAATGTTTTTTGGAAACATTCAGTTCATTAAGAGAGAGACAAAGACAAATATCACTGGCCTCAAATTGTTAGTTCAGAATCACATGGTGTGAAATTGAAAACATGCATTGACTGAAAATTATAAATATGCCAGCTACCAAGTGGAAAACATTATGTGCTCTTAAAATTTTAGTTTCTGCTGACTTTAATGGGACATTAGAAAATGATGTCACTCCTGTCCACAGTACTGTATTACAGTTCATGTGCTGACGTTATAAATGGTACACATTATACAGTGAGTAAGCCTGGCCTGATGACAGATGTGAAGGCACAGATGGGAAGCCGACATAAGCTGATGTTTACAGGAAGCATCCAATAAAAAAAAAAGCAGGATTTCTGAATGAGAAAGACTTCCCAGTGTACTATGTTCACTTTCCCCCAGTTACAATGGGACCTTCCCCCACACTAGCTGTGGAAATTTTATTAATGTGCTCAGTCTAAGATTGCTTGTTTGTTAAACAAAACAAATTACTTCTGAATCACAAGTGGCCATCCATGAAAACAAAATAGGTAAGAGAGCATGTGACATAATATCTGAAATATTAGGCACTTCTGTTGTTTTCCTGTCTTCCCTTTCAGGGATGATTTTGATTACAGAATTTAACAAAGCAAACAGGCACATAATAATGTTTGATGGAGATAAATAATCCTTCTCAGTTTCCTATTAGTTGTAATGGTGAAAACTGAACAAAAAAAATATATTTGGCAATTTTGAGATTGGGAGAAAAGAGTCTCCCTAAGAGAGGTAAAATTCACTGGAGGTCTTCAGTCTTTAATACATAAGTCCTGTTTTTTTAATGCCTGTATTCTATTTCTACCAATGATAGCTTATCCTATCTTG
This sequence comes from Rattus rattus, assembly GCF_011064425.1. NCBI lineage: Eukaryota > Metazoa > Chordata > Mammalia > Rodentia > Muridae > Rattus > Rattus rattus. The sequence goes on from NC_046163.1 coordinate 28,832,412, forward strand.
AATTCATTAAATCTATGAAATTTCACAGAACAAAACTATATAAACGCTTAACACTTTTTAATTCCAATTGCATTAAAAATGCCTTACTGTGTATCAGAATCATTATACCACTGAAAATGCCCAACTCCTACCCCCTTCTCTAGCAGGTGTGTCTTGGCAAGGAAGTTTGTTTGTTGTAAATCATCTAGGCTTAGAATTAGGAGATTATCGTGTATGAGCTATTTGGGTACAGTTAGATCATGAATGTATGGAAGAGGAAACCAGGACTACGAGATGCTTAGATCAGCCTTTGCTTACTTAAGAGATAAGAAAGAACCTGTCAGCCTCCTCAGCTGGAAATGACAAAGAAACCGATTCTCTCCTGAGCCTCCAGCAGGAAAGCACTTGCTACCAATACCTTTTATTTATTTATTTTGATTTGTGGAGAATTTCATCTTATGGATACAATACAGAAACAATGAATGTGTGTTGGTTAGGTCACTAAATTTGTAAAAAAGTCTATTATAGCAGTAGTGGGAAATTAAATATAAACCCTCTTCTATGTATTCCACATGTTTCATTAAGTGAATGCTACAGATTTAGACAATTATCATCATTTTATTCTTATGACATGTCAAAAACAAAATGTCAAAGATGTCAAGGACTTAATAAAAAGGATTGAACTTTGCATTCTAGCTATGGAATCATCATTTTTTTAAACAATTGTTTTTATTACAATTATTGTTTTTTAAACCACAGATAAGAACCAGTCACTTTAGCATATATGTGGGGGTCAGAAAGCTTTCTGAAGACAGTTCTCTCCTTTAACTGCATGAGTCCTGGAAATGAAGTAAGATATTTGGAGAAAACTCCTTTACCACCAACCCATCTTTGTTACACCCACAGCCATCATTCTTCCATACCAGAAACACTGCCAAATACATAGTAGGTGGGCTGGTGAGCCCTCCATAGAGTTCTTAAATGCAATAAGGTTTAAATGTTATTATAAACCATTAGAAAATATATGTGCTTTGTGTTTGCAGAAATGGATCAGCAGTTTGGAACTCTTACTGTTTTGCCAGAAATTCTGGATCCATTTCCAACACCCAAATAGTAGCTCCCATCATCTATAACTCCTGTCCCTGCAGGATTGAATATATTTCTTGATGCCTATTGGCTCCTGCATGCTGTGGTACCTATTCTCATACATGTACAAACACATAAAGTAGTAAACAAATACATTTCCTAAACATTAAACATTATTTTAGTAGCTGAAGCACATCAGGGACATAGTAGCATGAGATACTATAAAAATAGTTTTAGAATAAATTGTCCCCCATGTAGAATAGTAATATGCTACATTTTCTATTGATGAAGAAAATGATAATGTTAGGGGGAAGAGAAAATAGAATGTGTCCTGTGTGCTAGTTTCTGTCTCATGATCTCTACTCCAACCTCACACACATACTCATTTTCCAGAATTACCTTATTTATAAAGAAAAACAAAGAAACAAGCTGTATCAAATGAGAAGGACAAATGGAAACTACTCATGAGAAGAAAGAGAAGAGTGCAAATGTCATACTAAGACACCATCTTTCCATAATCTTCACTTCTTACATCTTTCCATTTATCAGCTGACACTTCAGAACATTTGTTTCAAGTCAATGTGAAGGATCTAGAGAAGGTTAAGAAAAAGAAACCCTGAAACACTTGTAAAAGCTTTTAGTTCAGTTGATCTATTCATGACATGCATGGTACCGTAATGAACAGTAGACACAGAGAGGTCATTTCTTTGTATTATTCTCCCCATGCTTCATGACCTCTTACCTCTCTACTCTGAATCTCAATGAAAATTTCTATCTTTGTGAAAGATGAACAAACTTGCTTCCTTAGGGTGTGAAGTTTCAGGATGGTTTAAGTAAAATCTTAGAGTGCCATTCATCCACCCATGATACAGACTTTATAGCAATATGGAAAAATATTCTATTACATTTGGCAATTGTGCTAAAATCAAGAAATAAGAAATGGTATCTGAGCCAAAAATTAACTTTAAGTTTTCGCCCGGAGGTTTAAATTCCCACAAGACAGCAGGAACAGCTTGCTGCTAGTGAGCAAACTCAATTATTTGTTTGAGGACATTGCATGGCAAATGGAGACAAGCTCACTGTGTCAATGAACTAAAATGCTACCATCCCTCACTGGACAAAGGCAAGGTACTGCTCTTCTGCTTCTGAAGGTTTTATTAAAACCATTTCTCTGCACCAAGAGTCACTGACAGGTGCTAAACAAGTCAGTTGGCAAACATTATTATTTTTTAGATAGGACACTTGGAAATGGCAGTTTCATAATAACCTAGGAGTATATAAAATACCCAGTGTGAGCTCTACACTAAGTTATGAAGTAATAAAATGGAGCATGAGTGAACTATTCTCTTAAATACCCATTGTTATTGGTATCCTTTCCAAATATGCACTTGCACGCGCGCGCGCACACACACACACACACACACACACACACACACACACACACACACACACAGAGATGCTTTCCATCTTAGCCTAAGAAAAGCTGTTTTCACGACAGCAGTGCAAACACCTAACCTGATACTGTCTTATATAGCATTTATTGCATGACTATTTTGTCATTCCTACTGATGAGTATATTGTCCCCTGAAGAAAGAGATTCCAAATGAGTGTGTACCTTACACATGATTTCAGAAATTAGAGGTGGATCTCTTTTGTGGTAGGGCTTACTTTCTGTGGCACTGATATCAAATATTTCTATTTTCAAGGCAAACAAAGCTGGGTGCACTGACGCTGCATTCATAATGGGTGTTTTCTAGTCAGATTCAGGGTGTGAGTATAGGTTCTGAGGAAGACTGAGCAGCTGCAGATATGTTAAATGCAGCACGTTCTTACTTTTATCAGCAAGGCATTGTGAAGGGAATTCAAAAGCAAAATGAAATGATCCATGATGAAGGTCTAGTGGGGCATTTTATTGGGAGTAAGTATAGCAATATCAGCTGTAGGATGAGAAGGCTTCCTGGTGGACTTCGAAAAAAAGCAGAATATACCCAGGTCGGATATGGATACCCACATGCATTTGACTACAAAGTCACTCTTAACAGAGCATATAGTTCTGCACTTACTGAAGAGATGAAAATTACACTGACATTCTAGACTGTTATTTATTGATATTTTAAAGCCACAATAAGTCTAGTTTTAAATTAAATGCTGTCTTTATTTTAACTCAGAAATTCTCTTTTTCAACTATTCCATTCCCATGTTAACTGCACGGAACATAATGGCAGGAAAAAACACAAGACTGGAGTATGTTTTACATTTTCTTTTATTAAAAAATATCTTTACAAGTTCTTATTAGTCTGCAGCATGGTTTCTTAAAGGATTAATTTATTTCAGGCTGAGGTTTTATAAGCACCTAACTATTTTAAATTATCTTTGTAAAAATAGAAATTGATTTTCCAATATAACTGTTGCTTACTCTGGGGAATAGATTCATTCTGGAAAAAGAGTAGCAATAAATGCCTTTTTGTAGTTCTTGGCTTTTATTTTTCCTTTTCATGTTTGGGATAACTGTGGGGACCATGCAGGAAAATAAAGGGGCCACAAGAAAACAACTCTTATTGGCTTTCTGCAGAAACAAACAAAACTTTCAATGGATAATTATGGACTGGAACTGAAGGACTGAAAGACTGAAGGCACCTTGAGATTTTAAGGGTGAGTTAAAATATAACTAAAGAGGAAATAAAAGATATAGAAAAGTAGTAAGTTCTCTGATGTACAAAGGGCACTTTGTGCTTAGTTCATCCCACCAATCTTTCTGAAAGGTCTCCAAATCCAACCTTCACTCAATCAATATTACCAATAAAATTTAAAGACTTAATGTTAAAATACAACTAAAATGGAAAATTTTTATGAGTATAAAAAATAATAGTTAATGACTTTTCAAATAAACATAGGAGGTATGTGCAATTTAATTGCTGAAATATTTCTGAAACACCTCCAACTACATGCTTCATTTATTTAATATTTGTCAAAAATTACATGGCAGTGTGCATTATGCCTACTTTTTTCCAAGAATTTAGAGAAATTACTGCCTAAGACAGATTCAGAAACTAGGATAAACCACAGAAGAATCAAATTAATAGAAAAGTCAAAGTGCCCTATTAAGGTTCTCTCTTGGTGGCCTTAGTTTCATTAATAAAAGCATTTTTAAGAGGACTCAATTGAATCTCTAGGACAGTTTTGTTAATACTTAAAACCCACAGGGCAGACAGTTCCCCAGAGGAAGGAGACCAAGAAGAAGAAAAAGCTATGTCAGTTGAGTTATATATGAGATCAGCCACGTAGGAAACAGACAGCCATCTTGTGAGGAAGATTACTTTAAAGAAAAAATTAGCATGCCTGATGTTGTGTTTAATATAAAGATAAGGAGAAAAGGAATATGTTTGGTGGATGTGTGGTCAGGTAGGGGCCAGGGGAAGAGGGTGCCCTTGTGGACCCATACTCTTTCCCATAGAGTAAAGTTTATTCAGGAAATGGGGTAAGGAGTTGAGGGAGTTGTGACAGAGACAGGCAGAGAGAGGAGTAGAGGTAGGCCATAAGCATGTGAGAAAGAGATGGGGGAAGAAAATGAGAAAGAGAGAGCAGGAGCAAGAGGACATAACAAAAGTAAGAGAGCAAAAGAGAGAAAAGGAGGTAAGCATCTGCTTTTATACAGAGTTAGAGACACCTGGCTGTTGCCAGATAATTATGGGGCAGAGCCTAGACTAAATACCATCACCAGAGGATGTAAACTTATGCTATGGTTAGCATCTAAAAAAAATACAAAATACAAAAGAGAAGAAAGAAAATATTATGCCTTTCTGAGTCAGGATTCATGACTCAGACATGACTCAAGGTGGGCAGACACAAAGAATTGGATCCATCTGGAATGACTTTGCAAAAGCTGGGGTTGGGGGAGGGGTGGGATTCTGGAAAGGAATGTACATATCTCACTTATGGACTAATTATTCCTCCTATTTTTTAAACATGCCTTATAATCACCTGCCTTCCCAGGGGTCATCCCACCTTAAGGGAAGGTTCCTTAGCCAGGTCATTGACCTCTGTAATTGGGATTTTATATAGTCATCCAGGCCAGACATTTCATTTTCTAGACCAGGGGAAGTAGTTTTTCCATAATGGTCTACTATGACATAATTATTTTTAAATAATGAAATGAATTAATCATAAACAAGCCATACATAATTGGAGATGAAATTTGTGTAATCAAAACATTAATCATTATTAATGTTACAATTAAAAAATCTGTATAAAACATGTAGCCCAGTAATTTTGGTTGTTTATTTTATATTGATTTTAATTATTATATTTGGGTGTCATTACCAAAAGTGACCAATAATAACTCCTTCATTGAGCCAGTACTAAAACCATCACAAATAATATTTTTGCAATAAAAATCTTGGGGAGTAGGTTTTTAACTCAATGGTTCAGTATTTGTTGTCTATTTGCTGGAAAGATGAAGCCATTGACTCACTTTCATACACCAATAATAAAACAATAAAGAAAATCCATCATTATTTTGTTTGTTCATTTGTTTGTTTGTTTAATCTGTACAAACTAGTCATTCCTGTAAGTCAAGTGAGTTAAAAACTAATGCTATAATGTCTACCATTTTCAGACAAAGAGTAAATGGAAATTATCAGATCAAAAGAAAACTCTATTTCTGCAAACCCTGGGAATTAGACAAAAGCAAGCAATCATCAGGAACTTGTGAAGCCAGTTCCCCAATACTTCCTTTTATATGTGATTTCTTGTTGTTGCTGTTGTTTTTTGTTGTTGTTGTTGTTGTTGTTGTTGTTGTTGTTGTTGTTGTTCTTCTTCTTCTTCTTCTTCTTCTTCTTCTTCTTCTTCTTCTTCTTCTTCTCTTCTTCTCCTCCTTCTTCTCCTTCTTCTCCTTCTTCTCCTTCTTCTCCTTCTTCTCCTTCTTCTCCTTCTTCTCCTTCTTCTCCTTCTTCTTCTTCTTCTTCTTCTTCTTCTTCTTCTTCTTCTTCTTCTTCTTCTTCTTCTTCTTCTTCTCTTGCTCTTTTTCTTCTTGTTTTTGTTCTTCTTATCCTCTCTTCATCCTTTCTCTCTCTCTGTTCCTCCTTCCCTTCGTCCCTCCATCCACCCATACCTCTCTCTCTTCCTCCTTCCACATCTTTCTGGACAGCCTCTTCCCTTCTTTCTCTGTCCTCTTTCTCTGCATCTACTCCCTTCCCTTTTTTCCTTCCCACCACATCATGCCACCACATTACAAAACATATCAAGTATTGTTTTTAGTTCTTCATCTACAAATGATGAAATTTCCACTCTTGCATGTTAGCCAATGTGTTATGTAGATCTTATTTACTCGAGCATTATTGAAATCGTGTGGGTGTATAGCTTCCCTATTTGTCTAGAAGACACTACATTACGGCTGATGTCCCTGTCCTCTGGCCCTTTCAAACTCTGCTATCCCTCACCACCAATTTTCCCAGCCTTAAATGTAATAGGGGTTTTTTTGAATATGTACATATGAATTGAGGCTGAGCTCCTCACAGTCATTTATTTTCTGTATTTTGATTAGTTTTGGATCCAGATAATATATTTAGAATAGGGTAGAAATTATGATGGTTTAATAAAATAATAGTAGTAAGATTTCGTTGTTAACCCCAGAGACAGGAGAAGAAAGACCACTAACAAAAATAATCATGGCCAAAATAATTAAAGCAAGCAATTAATTACATCAAGCTATTTTATTCATGTACAAAGGCTACCACCTCCTGAGGCAGGGTTTGGAAGATAAGCAGTTGATCGAGAAAGAGGAGGGTAGGTTGTCTCCAAATGGGGAATTTGGTTAGCAAAATAGGCAGGATTATAGGAGAATAGATCATAATAAATTAGTCCTAATGACTTCTTGAAAGAAAAATATGATTGGAAAATGGACTTATAAAGGAAGCTATAACAACCCTTTTAACACAAAGGTAGGATTTCAAAATAGTTATTAACTTTTGAAACAAAGACACGATTATAATTCCGGTAACAGCCAATACAGAACCATTTGTGGTTAAGGTTAAAAATAGGGCATAGTCCAATCCTTGAGAAACAGCGATTTAACCATAAATAGGAATGAGCCTACTTCATCTTTAGTACATGATAGAAGGGGGCTGTTTTCTTCACTTATCTAGCTAGGTTCTTTGGCATCTCCAGTGTAGTTTTTAAAGTCACGCATCTGTCTGTGCCCACTCCTCCAGCAGTTGGAAGAGGAAAGAACAAAAGATTGTGGGCTTGACTCAGATGGGTGGGGACTAGGCGCTGGGTTCAGGGTAGACTTACCAGGCTGTTGCTTCTAGGATGGAGAAAAAAAATCAACCAGTGGGTCTGGAGGAGCAAGTGATAAGGATGGACAGGAAGAAAAGTAGTGTGAAAAAGCAGTGAAAAGTCTGGTGAAAAAGCTGAAGAAAACTAGATGATTAGTTGAGCTTGAGAATGCCATCACCACCCAGAATTGCAATACTGAGTGTGTCACCGTACCAAGCGCTTGCTCTGAAATTTGGGGACTGAGTACAGCAAATACAGTCGATCAGTGGGACACAACAGGCCTTACAGCTTCTCTGAAAAATCAGGTTGCTACATGTTATATATTGCCAACTATGGTGCTGGCCGGAACTTCATAGTCATCATGAGCTCTAGGTAATCAAAACTGTGAATATGCTTTTAATCTGAAGAAAGATGAAGTACGTGAAAATCCTTACCACTACCGCAGATTTGAGACACCAGTCTTGCCTCCAGTCTTAATGCCTCAGCACATAGACATTCTAACCTAACTGCAGCCTCTGGATGACTATACCCACTCCATTCCAGAAAACACAAATTTCCCAGCAGGAATTCAGCCACAGAGTAATTACACCCCAGAAACCACCTGGACATATCAGTGAAGACAGAGAAACAAATGACCGAGAGTTGAACCAAAATATGGGCACAGGCTCTTGGCTGAACTCTCTCTCTCTCTCCTGTTAAACACAGCTTGGATTTGCAGCCAGTTACTTACTCTGAACCTGCATTTGGTGTTCAGTTTCATATTATGAACTAAACCAGGTTTAGAGAGACCTTCTATGTGTCACAGCCCTCATTCATGTAGACGACTCTACAAATCCATCAAACTCAGAGTGGTTCTCCTTAGGTTTGCTCTGCAATGTCAATTGACACTACTGTAGAAATGAAGAGAAGGCATACAGGAAGGGGTGTGCATATAGGTGGTAAAGGTTTTGCTGAGTGCTTATGTGATAGTACAATCTTTGTGTAGAGCCCCAATTATAACCAGAGATAGGGGTGGCATCCTGCAACAGTGTGTAAAGTCCATCAGGCTATAACCTGAAGATTTTCAACAACCAAGAATTTGATGCTCTTCTGGCTCATGAGGTTAACCAGGGTCCTGAAGCCGTTTATCAGCTAACTCGAATGTGCATCATATAGAATTAATTTCCTGAAGGGTTGGGGAGAAGAATACCAGAAGCAGAGAGTAATAAGTACTCCTTGCTGGATTGAACTTTATCTGAAGGACCCTCTGCAGTGGTTGGACAAAGTATTAACTCAGATGAGGTCCCCTTCATGTGATGCTCAAACATGTCATAATGTCCATCACTGGTTGAGTTCATCAAAAGACTTCCTATAACAACTCTTCTGTCATAGAATTCATATACAATTCCATGGACTGTTTGCTCTCCAAAAGTTCCAGAGCGAAAACAGCAGATGAGGTCTCATCAGTTAAAGCATTTGTAGAATCTGTTTCCTATATTTGAATATTAGATGGGAAAATTAGTGTCTAGAAATGTCCTCCCCAGAGGGAAAAAGGAAGACTTAAAGATTTAATGATGTCTTGTTGGGCATAAGACAGGTTATTAATAACAGTAGTAGTTGTGGACAGGTAAAGTGTCAAGACCCAGTATTGTAGTACTATACTGTTTGTATACATTCTTAGTTTGCATTAAAAAACAGTCACTTAACTTCTCTATGGCATGGAGAGTATTTAAACTTTTGTCTGTGCTTTCATCCTGAACCATTTGCACCGTACCTAAGACTGTGTTGGAGAAATATGGAAACTGCAATTAATACTAAAAAAACTGAGAAGAAATAATGGCAGGATTTATGAATATGGTTAATGAACTAAGTAAGTTGATCAATTAACCATGCATGAAAAAGGTTCACCATCAAAATATATATATAAATGTTGCTTAAATTGCAATGCTCAGATTAATTCGCATCGTAAACTGAAATATATTTTCCGAAGATTCGTGTCCCGAAATAAAAGTCCTAGGTTGTCTCTAGATCTACTGACTGAAATTAAAATCTCTGAAGGCCAAAGGTAGAGAGGAACATTGCTACTGCTTACGTTCTTTCTTCATAGGTAACCAACCTTCATAAATTAACTCGTCAAAGAGGGGTATTTGCATAATTTTGGTTATTACAATTTAATTTCTTAACCAGTTATTTGCAAATGATCTTTTCCTGTCCTTGATCTTTGACTGCAGAAATTATATCTTTTCAATACAATTCTTTTAGCTAGGATACTGAGCTCTTGTCTGTTGTGTCTCTTTTGGGGATGGAGTGGGGTGGATAGCATTTGAGAAAGAGTCTCATTATGTAGCTGGGCTACCCTGGATCTCACTATGTAGATCAGAATGGCTTTGAACTCACAGATATCTGCCTGCCTCTGTCTCCAGTGCTGTCATTAAAGGCTAACACCACCACAACTGGCTCTGCCTGCTGTCTCTTAATTCTTATTTCAAGAGGAAGAATTTTTCTTTTTCTTTGGGAGACAGAATAATTACTGCAGTACTAGCTTTTTCCAAACCATATCTGATATTTTTTTTAAAAAAGGATGTTGCTGACTCTAAAAACACACCACACAAATGATTCTGAAAGGTGGATTAATCAAAACATTCTGCTAAGCCATCAAAGCCTAAATTGTCTTTTACTAACATTCAGTAGAACACATTGTTACATACTAAGAATTGATAGCTCAAAAGCCAATTGACGTTGCAGACAGTGCTAAAGTGGTTCATGAATTTGAAATGACAACAGATGCTTTGAAAAGGAGAGCTGGTTGGATTTTGATTGAACATGCTAATTTTCAAAAAGAATCATTCCTGGCTCAATTTTATACAGTGCAACCTGTTAAGGCTATTTGGAAATCACAGGGGCTGGTGATAAAATAATATTGAGCTCAATTATCCATTATCAGAGGAAAAGAAGCCAGCATCCCTTTACAGAGTTATTTGAATTTACAATACAGAAGGGAAGTCACCCAGTGACTCAGAGGACAAGTGCCTCTATGCTCAGGAAGCTGTTGGGGTGACTAAGTGACAGAATTTGGGGATATGTTCTTGCTAATTTGGTTTTGCTTGGAGATTGGAGTTTTACTTTCTACCACTTGAGAAAAGAGAGTTAAACAAACAGCCTCTGTCCTAAAGGCAAGATTAAATTGAATCCTTTGTCATGGGGATCCATAACAGATAAGATTAAAAATTCTCATCAGTCAGATGACTTTAGAAATATTTAAGTGGAGCAGGGTACTAGAAAACTGTGTGACTTTAGGTCCATATGCTCTTGGCTGCAGAAAACTAAGTTCAAAAATCCCCGAATTACAAGATTGATTTTTAAATCGAGGGTAGTCCTCTCTTAACCCCTTTCAAACCTTTACAATTTCTTCAGCAAAAGACACTGTGATGAGGGCGAGGCTATGCACCCAGAACTGTGATATAAGGCCTGGCTTCTTGATATGTGGTACTTGCCTGGTATCCGTCCTCCTTAATGCAATCTTTAAGGTTCCTCTAAAGGTACAGACTTTACTTAAGAATTAGCATTAGTCCAGGCTTGGTTCAGCATGATACCAATGAATTCATTTACTATAGAACAAAGTTAAGAGAATTTCATAGAACACAAGATTGATAATACATGATAATTAACAAAATATTTCAAGAAAACAAGATTAATGGAAAAAACTTTATGATGCAGCAAATACCAATTTAAGTGAGTTAAGATGTCTTTGTTTCTCTTACCTTATGCTGTTGTGCAGTGGAAGGAGACTTTGACTTCATACTTTGGGGGCCCACAAACACCACATTCTCTTCATAGCTTCCTGTCTCTCACTGAGTCTTAAAACATGATTATTGCTTGCAAAGACATAAGGAAACCATTCATTTTTTAAGATTTTGTTATTTTTTACCACTTAGTATAGCATTAGGGAAGATATTTTGATGAGTTTTAAACTGCATATTTTCCATTGTCTCCAACTATATTATAGTTTCAGAATAAAGATATTAAAAGAATTCTTTTCAGATAGCATGGTCCTATAGTAGATTCCACCATTCTTTCCATTCATTAACTTAGTTATGCTATGCATCTTGAAATATGATTAATATCAAGTCTGAAATGTTGAATTTGTGGTTTGAGCATAATAAGGTCATATTCTGACAGACTAACAGTCGGAAAGTTTATAATAAACTGAATAACTTCATCTTCCTTGGACAAAGATATCCAGCTTGGAGTACCGCCTACAGAGGAGCTTAAGGGGGATTTGCTGGAACACTGTGGGCTTTTCAAGTCTTTAATGGGTAACTCAAATGCCATTCTAGTACAGAGCATATGTACTTCTAATAGCGGTAGCCAGGTCCTCTCTAATTGGCTGGTTAGATGGCGGAGGTCACATGTATCAGTCAAGGCTGCAGAGGGTTTGGACATGTATCAGTTAGAAAGGTAAGTCTGCAGGCTCATTAAATAGTTCTCATAGTCTCTTTTTAAAAAAAGATACCCTTTTTAAAAGATAGAAATTGAACCTTAGATGTATTTGATTTCATTTTTCTTATTCTAAAATTTAATTTCTTATTCTGTCCAATATGAGAATGTTTTTTCCTTCACATTGAAAGTCAACATGATTTTTTCATTATTTTTTAAAAAACAGTACTGTTGCTTCATAGGTTAATTTGAAATTTGTGAGAACCAGTGATGATCAGCCTCCTAGATTCTTTGGACCACAAGGCCAGCTGAAAGTTCACATTTTAGATGTCTTCATTCCCAGGGAAGACCGTTTCTCTGATTTTCAGCATTCCTCACTTGCCTACAATTCTTTGTGTAGACTTGAGGCCTCCTGGTCTTTCTTACATAAATGATCATCCCTGAAAACACATACAAGTACCATGATCCATGACTTCATTAGCTAAGGTTTCCAGCACCAGACCTGTTTTCCCTCTAGTTGACAGCTTTAAGACCAATTGGAAATCAGCTCTTGGTTACTGCCAAGGTATGCATACCACTACTCTACCCTCCACTTATCTGGCTGTGCTGGTTGGTCATTGGTGTCGTTCATAGGTGACATAGCTGGTTAGGACTGTTGATTGTTTCTTTCCTTTGGAAGCTTGCATGTGCCCTTCCGATACCATAAAACCTAGTATTTAATGAAGGGCTTTCAGGTCAGATCCATCTCATAGGCCTCTGGGCTTTATTTCTGAAGTTCAGGGTATCTTTTGCAGTAGGGACTTTACCTTATGCTTCCAGGGAACAATAACCAGCAATAACAATAGATTGTAGGACTTGGATGTCCCTTAGATATTGGTGGCCAGCATCTCAAAAGAGAGCTTCTCAAATCTGGTATTGGAATTTTTGTTAGGTATTCTTTGGCTCCTGAGGAAACATTGTCAGCTCAGATGAGAAAAGTTTGTTTAGCCTATATATATATTTACCTATTTATACAAAGAAATGTCTGTATTGTAGGGATTCTTTAGATACATACTTAATAAGAAAATCACATATATGTATATATGCATGTAACAAATTTTAATAATATTCCATAATTTTGAAAGAGTGATGAGTGAAGATATGGGAGAGTTTTGAAAGAGAAAAGGGAAGGTAGAAATGATATAATTATATTATAATCTTAATGATAATAAAAGAAAAACAGGCATATGTATTTTTCTTTTTTAAAGATTATGTTTAATTATGTTTATGCTTGTGAATCTGTGCATCTGGGTGCAGTTGGTCTCACATTACACCAAATTCTCTGGAGCTCAGTTTGCACATGGTTGTGAACCATGAAACTTGTGTGCTGGGCACTTAGCCCTTATCCTATGCAAGAGCAACTTGAGCTCTTAACCACTGAAACATCTCTCAACACCGACGTTTTCTTTTACAAGCTAAAAACCCAGTGAAGTACATAGCAAACATTACATGGTCGTAACGTGTTTTTACCATTGGAATTTCTGCGTGCTCTTGATTATCAGTTTGTTAAAATGTGAAAACCAGTTAGCACCTGTCCTAATGAGCAATATGATGTAACTACATATAACCTTCTATCCTCAGGAACCCGCTCATTCTTGCTTCAGGAAGATACAGGCTTTAAGCTGAAGTCATTCTGCACATTGCTTATAAAAATATTTAAAATAAAATAGGAATTCTCTTCAGTGTTTAATTCTAAAAGACCGGAAGAGTTTTGTAACTTCGTCTAAGCTGGGAACCATTTAAGACTTCCTGTTGTATGGACTGTGAAGTGTTTCAACAGACAGATTCCTGACAAGGTCACTGTAGGTTTTAAAATCATCCTGTGTATTATAGATGTAGAGCACATGCTGGCCCCTTGGAAGACCTGCCAGTCATCGCTAATACCACGATATAAGGCAGACCAAATTCTTCATGAATTTTCTATGTCAACATCATCTGCCTATATCATTCCAGCAACACTGTCAACAGAAGTGTGCTTTTTTTTTTAATTATTTCATTCCATTCTATATGTCCCCAACAGTCTTTATCTGCTATATAGCCATCACTTGGCAAAATGTAGAGCAGGCTGTACAGACTGCCATGCTGATATATATATATATATTTTTTTTTTGGTTCTTTTTTTCGGAGCTGGGGACCGCATGCTGATATTTTTAAAAGAGATTTTAAAGACTTTTTTTTTTCGGTTTTCAGCAAACACTGGAGGTAAGAAAAGCCAATAACTGGAAGCAAATTTCACGACGATGAGAAGGAACGAAAAGTAAGGTAAAAGGCAGTGCTTGGCTAAAGGAAAGGGTTCCGTACATAGATTTCTTAACTCAGACTCACACCCCCCTCCGCTACAACTTCAAGTTTGTCTTTAATAGGCTGGGTTCCTTCATATTTACCACACCGTGGAACATGACTGCAACAAAACTATTTGAGCAAAAGAGTAGAAAGGCTGTGAAAACAAAGAATATTCTCAGGTAACCCAACCACAGATAGTTTGCCTTAAACAGTACTCTCTTTTGTCACGCTTATTTCAGCACCTACTTCCAGCTAGACATCACGTTCTTAACTGTCTTTTGTGAGTATCTCCTGGCATCAGGCCAACAAATATATCCAAGAAGAGAATAAAAGAAAAGAAGGGAATCACCTTCATTTTGTGAAAATTATGTTCTTGCTTTTTTGTTAAGTCAGTATAATTTTTGCTTATGCCCTTAGAAGAAAAGATAGTCATTATATCTCCCTCTCCCTCTCCCAGAACACACACACACACACACACACACACACACACACACACACACACACACACACCACACGGACACACACACCACACGGACACAAACACATGCACATATACACACTCACTCACACATGCACAATGCACTTTTAAATTTGTGTTAATTCATTTCCTTCATCTTCACTTTCTTTCCTTCCTTTGTTCAGTTACAGGCTACTGCCCATTATATACTAAGGAATGCTAAGTTCTGAACCTGGTTAATACACTGTTATTGAGCTCAATGCTCTCCTCATCTCCCAAGGAACAAGAATGTGGCATATGTGGGTGTTTGTATCTATTCTCATCACCAACATAAGATAGCTTCTGGCATAGAGAAGGTGTCCCATAACTAATGGTAAATGGAGACTGATAACTTGATTTCATGTTCTCCATTTTTATATTTGTTTGTTTTCCATGGAAAGATTAGTGCCAGTGAAACGCAGCACACAGAGCCCGCATATGTTTAGCGATTATTTTGTAAATTAAATCTTGTAATTTGATGATTCCTTAATCGCTTGTAAAACATAGTGCATGCAACAGCCTTACTCCCTGCCTCCCTGTAAGAGATATTTATGTGTTTCATAGCTCATTTTCTTTGGCTAATGCATTGTGAAGTAGTATTGTGTAATGCTCTCTGAAGGACCAAAGCACAGTGATGGCAGAGGCCAAGGTGTCTTCAGCACTGGCAAATGCTGGAAATTTTACTCAGTAATTGATGGATGACTTTGTGAAGAAAAGTAAAGCTCAGGAAAAAAACATTGGAGATTCTTTACTATTGCTTTCTGAAATTACTCTAATCTGTTTATATCTGAATTTTCATTATTTTTATTCATTTTAAAATAAGTCACTATTGATTTAGTATAAATGTTGATTTTGATGACTTTTTCATTTCCATTTTTTTCTTTTTTATTTTTTTATAGAGGACATTTGACACTTTGCAACCAAAAAATCTTAGCTTCAAATATAGCAGTGGCAGGGGACAAAAAGTATTCATCTCATTAAAAATTAAAAATATCTATAATTTGTGTTCAGCAATCCTCAGCGACATAAGAAAACAACATTTGACCAAGCTCCTGATTGAAAACAGGTTTATCTCATGGGAAGATGCTTTTGCCAACAGTCAGATATCCTGGCTTTTTCTCGTGACAAGAATATTCCTTTGAGGCCCTGAGTTCATGCTGAGTGATTTCCAATTAACCCATTTCAATAAATGAGTGTTTTTCTCAATACATGTGAGAGCTAGCCTTTCATGTCAGGCTTTCTTCTCACAAGGTTTCTGGTAGCTCTTGTCCTGTTGTAGGTAGCTGCTTTCAGCTTTTCAGTCTATAAACACATGGAATTATATTTACTCAAAGGACAATTACGAATGATAAAAACAAGTAAAAACATAAAATTCATGGAGAAAAAATAAATTTGAATAAAATAAAATATATTTCAAAATGCTGAAATTGTTGATCACTAAACCATAGGTTTAATGTGTTTAGCAAGAGTCAAGACTCTTTAGAAAACATAATGATGCCAGGCACAGACAATTCTCGGAAGAAACAAGAGCTGAGAGCCAGTAAATAATAATTTTCAATTTGAATGATTGAGTGTGGTTTTCAGAAATCCAGAGAGGTGATATAGCATATTTGTTAAAAAGCAACAACAAAATCCCAGTAGCTTAAACTATAATGATTTATTCTATGTCTTTCAATCTATCACTCATGCTTCAGGTAAGAAATCTACTCAGTATCATTAGTGCATAGAGCATAGAACCCAAGAGATCACAAACTGGATCTCTGTCAGCCATGATAGGAACAAAACACAGCTATGCCCGTGTCTGGGTAGAAATGCTGATACTCAGAGGTGACAATTTGAGTCAAGATTCATTAGGTAGAAGTGGTCAAATGACCCAGCCCTGTATGTGTCTCTAGTCTCATGAATTTATTTAATCTTAGTCTGTTCCTTGCCTTTGAACTTCCTTTCTTCCTCTTTTCCACTAAGAAGATTTAATCCATGTGGACATGAGAGCTCAGACATTTTCAACCTTGTACATAGATGTCCCCTCAGCTCCAAGAATATTCACTACAGACTCTCTGGAAGATAGTCTATATTCTATATTCTCAGGGCAGTGACGCAGGAATGTCACTTCTGTGAGGCCAACCAGGGCTAAAAGAAAACTAAAACCAAAACCAGAACCAATGCCAAAACCAAAAATGCTCCCAAACAAAACAGCAAAAACCAAAACCAAAACAAGACAAAACCAAAAACAAACAAACAAAAAAGTTTTGTCAAGGTTCTGAAACACAACTAAGTAAATCTGATTTTCAATATCTAGGTTAGATTCATATTTCTAGAAGTTAGTTTGACAGTCTGTAACAAATTTACTGAAAGGTTCAGACGTTTGATAAAATGAGATGTCCTAAGAAAACTTGTCAGTTTGGGAGTCTATGAGTACACAGTAGCAGTATCCTTTATACTGGGGATAATCCTGATAATGTACCCTGGAAAAAATTATGATCATATCTTGGGATCAGAGTCATGCTGAGAGAAGGGAAAAGAAGTTGCTTCAAAAATAGTGAGAGGTAGGCACTTTCCTTGTGATTTCCTCCTGTAACAGTTCCATAAATTGTTGCTAATGGTAAAAAAAAAGTCTTAATTATTTTTCCTGTTTCTATGACAGACATAATACCAAAATAAAATCAATTTACAAAAGAAGACATATTTTGCACCACAGTTTAAGGATACAGTCCACCATAGCAGGAACGTCACGGTAACAGAGGAAGACAGATGCATGTGCTCAACTCATTTTTTTTTTATTTTTGTACAGTTCAAGATCCAGCCCAAGTGTCTCAGTTACTGTTCTATTGCCAGAAAAAGATGCCATGCCAGGGTTATTTTACAAAATAAATCATTTACTTACTGTTACAGAAAGTCAGTCCCTGATCATCATGACCTGGTGCATGGAAGCAAGGAGGCATGGTGCTACAGCAGTAGCTGAGAATTTCTATCTTACTCACAAGATAGAGGTTGAGATGGGGAGAGAATGGAGCTGGCTTGGGCTGGTGACTCCGAATCTTACCCTTAAGTGGCACAGCTCCTACAAGCCACATCTCCTAATCCTTCCTAAACAGTCTATGGACTGGTAAACAAACATGCAAATATATGAGTCCATGGGGGCTATTCTCATTCAAATTATCATATCTACAGTGTACACATACCTAATGTCTAATGATGAATAAAATAATTATCATTTCAACATAATTATTATTTCTTTCCCTTTAATTTTTATCATTTCTCTGTCTTGGGAAACTGTCTTTAGTTTTTAACTATACTTATCTTACACAGTAAAATATTAGAATGTATCTTTTTTCATCTATCCACGATTATATATCCATTCTTTAGTGTTCCTCTTTCTTTTCTCTTTCTTGGTGATATTGATTATATAAAAAAAGAGGCAGGTTTCTGATTATACTTATTGTTCAACATTTCATCTCTCCACACATAGTTGTTCTTCTCTTATGATGCATACAGACTTTTAATTCTGGAATGAATATAAAAGTATTTAGATAAACAGTGTGCTTTTGACAACTAAACTTAAGAAATCACCAAAACTTATTCAAGTGTGTGTGTGTGTGTGTGTGTGTGTGTGTGAGAGAGAGAGAGAGAGAGAGAGAGAGAGAAAGAGAGAGAGAGAGAGAGAGAGAGAGAGAGAGAATGAGAGAAGAGAGTGAATTTCTATGTAAACAGAAATTATAAAAATAAACACTTTAAGGAAGTCATTTGGGAAATTGTTCTGGTAAACCACTGAGAATCAGCTAAACTTAGTTGCTTGTGAATACACATCAAAGAATGGTTCATTTGAACCAAGCAACAAATGCAGATATTAATAGTTTTCCAAACAAAGAGAACTGTGGTGCATCCTTTGATGTTAATCAGAGAGATTTAAAGGGTACATTTTGTGTCTGCTTGACCAATTTACAGAGTTCAGCAATGAATAGTTATCGACTTGCCAATATAAAGTTTACTTAGGGATGATAAAATAAACTTTGATTTATAAAAGGCCTCTGAGAAGAGGAAGTCTATGTAAATGTGTGCACTCAATGGCACATCAATAACTGTGGCCTTCTTGCTTCATTTATCTTGATTCCAATCCTAAGTTAAGGGCCTAAAAATAAATGTAAGATTCACACATGGCTTTGCAACAAATCCCTTCATGGGTCGGGTCTTGTTCTTCAAATTTAAAATAACTACCTATATATTTGCCATAAGTTTATCGTGCATGGTATATACTTCCTGGCAAATTTTTTCAGAATGTATTTATAGATAATCAATGAAAACCATCAAATAATTAAGAGCTAAAATAATTACTTTTTCTTTATGGGATATTTTTATTTACATTTCAAATGTTTCCTCCTTCCCCCCAACCAATCACCCACCCCTTCCCTCCTCCCTGCCCTGACATTCCCCTACACGGGGGAGGGGAAGTGGTTCCACCCTTGGCAGGACCAAGGGCTTCTCTTCCCACTGGTGTCCAACAAGGCCATCCTCTGCTACATATGCAGCTGGAGTCATAGGTCTGTACATGTGTACTGTTTGGATGGTAGTTTAGTCTCTAAAAGTTGTTTGGTTGGTATTGTTGTTCTTATGGGGTTGCAAACTCCTTCATCTCCTTCAATCCTTTCTCTAATTCCTTTACTGGGGACCCCATACTCAGTTCAATGTTTGGCTGCAAGCATTTGCCTGTGAATTTGTCATGCTCTGGCAAAGTCTCTCAGGAGACAGCTATGTCAGGCTCCTGTCGGCATGCACTTCCTGACATCAGTAATACTGTATAGGTTTGGTGGCTATATATATATATATGGGCCAGATCCCCAGGTAGGGCAGGCTCTCAATGGCCATTCCTTCAGTCTCTGCTCCAAACTTTGTCTCCATATCTCCTCCTTTTTAAATTAACACTTAGTTGTATGCAAAGTCCATTAATTTAAATTAATATTGATGTAAATGATAGTTTATTATACACACATATTCTTCAGGGTTGTGCAGAAATATTTGAAATTTTCTTTCTTGAAAAGGAAGTAAATGAATCTGACAAAAAAGCCAAAACCATACAGTGGGAAAAAGAAAGCGTCTTCAACAACTGGTGCTGGGCTGACATGTGCATGTAGAAAATGCAAATACATCTATATTTATCACCCTTTGTACACTCCTAGTACATTGAAGACCTCAATATAAAATCTAATCGAAAAGGAATTGGGAAATACCCTTGAATGCATTGGCATAGGAGACAACTTCTGAACAGAAACTTGTGTGTGTTTGTGGGGGTTTGGGGCATCGCTGGGATGAGTCTTCCAGGGGGAGTCTCCTGAGAGTCTATGTGTGTGACCATAGCTGAGACTCCTAGAAGTAGATGATACGGAGCCTGAAATGGCCACCTCCTGTAGCAAGGCAGGACTTCGGTGGAGGGAGGAGTACAAAGAATCCACCTACCAAACCTTAGAACCAAATTTGTCCTGTCTACAAGATGTGCAGAGATGAAGATGAAACAAGCATTAAGGGAAAGGCTAAACAATCACTGGATCAACTTGAGACACATCCCATTGGGAAAGAGAGGCAACCACTGACGTTTTAATGACACTCTGCCGTTACGGCAGACAAGAATGTAGTAGAACAGTCTCCTGAGAGGCTTCATACAGCACCTGATGGAAGCAGATGCAGAGACCCTGCGCCAAACAGAAGGTGGAGCTGGAGGCCTCTTATGAAGAGTGTGGGGAAGGACGGAGGGAGCTGAACATCAAGGACACCAGAAGAACACCTACAGAGTAAACTGGACTGGGCCCATGGGGACTCACAGAGACTGAACCAATAATCAAAGAGCATGCATGGGCTAGATCTAGGCCCCCAAAATCTATGAGGCTGATATGCAGATTGGTCTTCATGCGGGTCCCTGACAGTGGAGCAGGGGCTGTTTGGAACTCTGTTGCCTGCCTTTGGATGCCTTTCCCCATCCAGTGGAGCTGGTACCCATGGGGAGACCTCACGTTCTCTGAAGGGAGGGGGAAACAAGCCATGAGGCCAAGGAAAGAAGTGAGAGGGAGCTATCATTAGGAGGGAAAAAGTAATAGAAATAAAATTTGTAAAAGAAAAGGTAAGTAAATGAATGTATAAGAGTAAATAGCATTATAATAAATTATAAAGAGTATAAAGTCACTGAACTAGAGTAATTTAAGGAGAATATGCAAGAAGCAGAGAGTATCTCTATATTGATAATTGTATTGTAAAAATTTGTATGTAATTGACACTAAAATAATAACATGAAAATGATACACGAAAGCATACAAAGTGATAAATGTAACCAAAGGAATTTCATTCAATCAGAAAGAAAAAATAAAAACATAAAAGAAATGGATGAAGTTGAAATACATTACTTTAAAATTCTCAGAAAAATACTACATGTTCTTTCTCATAGGTATATCTTATTTTTACTATTTATGTATGTGATATGAAGGAATAGATAAGGGTAGAGCATGGGATCTAGAGAAGAGCCCATGAGAGAGATCAAAAAGTTTTAAGAAAGGACAGTAGGTCAACAGAACACATGTGATTTAAACCAACACAAGTAAAGTGGCCAGATGGAAAATTAACTCAAAGAAATCAGTAGCCTTCCTTTACACAAATGAAAAAATGGGCAGAGAAAGAAATTAGGGCCACAACACCCTTCAAAATTTCCAGAAATTATATAGAATATCTTGGTGTTACTCTAAAAATTAAGTGAAGGATCTATGTGAAGAACTTCAAGTTCCTGAAGAAATAAATTGAAGAAGATATCAGAAGATGGAAAGATCTACCTTGCTCAGAGGTCAGATTAACACAGTGTGAATCTTCCAAAAGAAATGTACAGGTTCAATGCAGTCCTGATTAAAATTCCAACTTCATATTTTACAGACCTTGAAAAAGTAATTCTGAACTTTTTATGTTAAAATAAGAAAAAAACCAGACTAACCAGAACAATTCTGAACAATAAAAGAAATTAGGGAGGAATCACCATCCCTGACCTCAAGCTGTACGACAGAGCAATAGTGACTAAAATGGCATTGGTACAGAAACAGACAGGTTAATCAATTGAATTGAATTAAGACCTAGAAATAAATCCACATACCTGTGAAAACTTGACTTTTAGACAATGAAGCTAAAATTATACATGGGGGAAAAAAGAAAGCATCTTAAACAAATGATGCTAGTCTAACCGGATGTGTACATGTAGAAAAATGAAAATAGATCCACATGTATCACCCTCTAAAAATGCAAGGACAAGTGGATCAAGAACTTCAACATAAAACTGGATACACAAAATCTCATAGAAGAGAAAGTGGGAAAGAGCCTTGTACACATTGGTACAGGAGACAATTTTATGAGCAGAGTAGCAATGGCTTAGGTCCTAATATCAATAATTGCTAAATGGGACCTCAGGAAACTTAAAAGCTTTTGTAAGGCAGAGGATGGTATCAATAGGACAAAATGGCAGCCTAGAGATTAGGAAAAGATCTTCATGTACCCTACATCTGACAGAGGGTTAACATATAAAATATATAAAGAACTCGAGAACATAGAACTCAACAAACCAAATAACCCAATTAAAAAATGGTACAGAGCTAAACAGAGAACTAACCAGAGGAATCTCAAATGCCCAAGAAACAAAGAGATGTTCAACGTCCTTAGGCATCATGGATATGCAAATCAAAATTATGCTGAGATTCCACCTCACACCAATCAGAATGGCTAAGATCAAACACTAAATTGACAGCAGATGCTACCAAGGATGTGGAAAAGGTAAAACATTCCTCCATTCCTGGTGAGATTGCAAACTTATACAACCACTTTGGAAATTAATCTGTTAGTTTCTGAGAAAACTGTTCATAGGTCTATAGACCCAGCCATAATACTCCTGTGCATATTCCCAAAAGATGTTCTACCATCCCACAAGGACACATGTTCCACTACATTCTTAGCAGCTTTATTCATAAAGCCAGAAGCTGAAATAAACCCTTTGTTTCTCAACCAAAGAATGGATACAGAAAATGTGGTTCATTTACAGAATGGAATTCTATTCAGCTATTCAAAACAAGGACTTAATGAGTTTTTCAGGAAAATAGTTGGAAATAGAAAATATGAACCTGAGTGAGGTAACCCAGGCCCCAAAACATATGCATGGTATGTACTCACTGATAAATGAGGTAAAGCACAGAATTCCCATGATAACCCCTGCAGACACAAAGAAGTTAAACAAGAAGAAAGGGCCAAGAAAGGATGCTTGAATCATACTCAGAAGGGAGAACAAAATAGTCATAGGAGGCAGTGGGGGGGAGGGGAGAGGAAGGGGAAGGTAAAAGGCATCAGAGTCAGGTGCAGGAATTGACAGGAGAGAGATTCAGAGGGTCAGGAGAAATGGGGATGAGAATAGCTGAAATGCCCAACAAAGGGAAGGAGAACCTGTAGAGACCATATCCAGAGGTTAGGCAAGGCCTAAGGCTGAGGGATGGGGCCAGCCACTCATCTCAAATTTTTAACCCAGAATTGCTTCTGTCTAGAGAAAATAAGGAGACAAAGTGTGGAGTAATATTAATTATTAAATATTAAGATATGCATGAGAGAGATGTTACAATAATAGGTTGAAAATTTTTGTATCTTAAAAATCATCAGTCTTCCATAAAAGAAACTAGAAAAACTCTTCCATTCACAAAAGTATGCTAGTATAGGTGAAATAAATCTAACCAAAGACCTCTAATAACGTAATGCTCAAGAAAATAAAAAATGAAGTCATTTGACACTAGAAATTAAAGATATCAGCACTGTTGGAGATACCCATAATGCTGAACCTCAAGCTATACTCCAATGATATAGTAATAAAGACAATGTGATCCTGATAATAAGGACAAAAATTCCAATCATTTTTGACCACTGGAATGATGTATATGTCACTGCATAAATTTATACTGCTAAATACACTGAGAAAATGGGAGGATCTTCAACAAAAGCTGAAAAAAATTTCTCAATCTCTAAATGTGGAAGAATGAAGTTATATCCATATTTTTCACCCTGTACAAAAGAGGAAGTTCAAAGTCAAGCCAAGACCTTAGTGAAACTATAGACACTAAAGTTGCTAGAGGAGCACATAGATAAAGACGACAGCAAGAGCTTTCAGATAAGGAGTTCTGTAGCACAGGAAAGAACTATAATCAAAATTGACAAATAGGAATATATCCAAATTAATATATCTTTGTATAGAAAAAGAACCTATCAGCAGAATGAATACACAGCTTATTGGAAGAACTATTTACCCACTCTCCTTCAGATGTGGGTTAGTATCTCTAAATGTAAAGAACTGCAGAAATGAAGCACAAAGTAGTTAGCTAGGTTTCCAGTATTAGACATGATCTTCCTCTTGGATGAGAATCTTCAACTACTAATTTACCAAACCAGCATAATCCCTAACAACGATCCATAGACATGTGTCCTTCTACCCACATATAAGTGGTTCTTTGCCTCCTGCCAAGGAAATTTCTCTTTGTAACAGATGGAGACTACTACACAAAACCACAACCAATCAAAACGCTGAGTTGTGGAGTCCAATCCGAATGGATACATCTACAAAATACTCCCACTCCTAAGGTTCTTGCAAGGAAAAATTGCAACAGCCAGAACTATTCCTGTGAGATTGTCTCTCCTAGTAACGTCTGAAGCTCATCAACATGGCTATTCAAATATCAACTGAATAAAGGTGACACTAACAGACATACCAAACTGGACAGGAAAAGCCTATGAGGCTCAATTCTACAAAAAAGAACTATAAACAACTAAGGAAAACTGGGAATGGAAGGTGTGAAAGAACATCTCTGTAGTGGTGAGTTTTTTGTTATACCATTTTGGCTCAAGGCAGATTGCAGGAGCGATCCACGAATGAAACACACACACACACACACACACACACACACACACACACACACACAAACACACACCCACATTAGCTTATTTTAAAAATACCTCAAAGGCTGGACACTCCTAAACCTTCTGCTTCCCAGAGCCCAATCAGGAAACTGGCTAGTGGCCGGCCACTTAGCCAAAGTCTTACATGGCTGTTTGGCTTTATTTCCTGATGCTCCTGAGTCCTGTCCTTCTACCCCAAGTCATGGTGATTCTCCCTGTTAATCTCTGGGTCCTCCCTCGCCCAGTTCTAAGTGTGCCCAGCATTAGCTGTTGGAATCTTTATTGATTGATTTAAAACCAATCGGGGACAAGGACCTTTAGCATTTGGGCACATAGATTCCCAACTGAATCAAAGCATTAGAGTGAATCTCCAACACATTTTTCCCAGGGAAGAGTACACCAACTGGTTTTCTACTTCTGAAGAGTCAGCCTTCAAACATATATACAGAGAGCATTATATGTAGGGTAATGCCAAGGTGTTGAGGTTGGAGTAGATGAGTGGGAGTGGCAGCATCCTCATAGAAGCAGGACCAGGGGGGAGGAGGTATGGGAGAGAAGGAAGAGGGGGGAAAGGGGATACCATTTGAAATGTAAATTCATAAAATATCCAAGAAAAATAAAATTAAAAACAAATGTGTTTGTGTGTGTGTGTATAGATATATAATTACATGTGTATAAGAACAATTACTTTTTTTAAAATCATGAATATGATGGAGAAAAGGGAAGGGTATATGTGAGAGAGTAAAGGGAGGAAATAAAAGAGAGAAATGTAACCAAATTAAAATCTCAATTATTTTAAGTTAAAAATGAAGCACAAAAGAACTTCCAGTCAGTTAAATGTGGACTAAGAGCCTGGACATACAGTACTTAAAAAAAGAAATATGAATAACTAATAAGGGAGATACAAATTAAAACTACTTTGAGATTCCATCTCACCTCATTCAAAAGGATAGTGTCAAGAAAACAAGCAGAGACAAATGCTAACAACGTTGCGGTAAAGAGGTACCTTGCCCATTGCTGTTGAATGGGCAAACTGTGAAGTCAGTATCAAATCAGTATAGAAGATTCTTAAAAACTAAAAATAGAACTACTAAGTGACCCAACTGTACCATTCCCTGGCTTGTACTAGAAAAATTCTCAGTAGTCCTACCACAGATGATTTGTATATATCCAGGGAAATATATCAGTTTAGATATATGTCAGCATATGACTAGATAAAGTAAGAGAAATAGTCCATGTTCACAATGGAATTTTACTCATCTTTAATGAAATAAATGAAAAGACATTGGTAAAATATTGACCTGAATTCATTATATTAAATAATCTAGATTCAGAAGGACAAACAGCATGTTTTTCCGTATGTGTGAATTCCAAGTTTTAATGCTTACATGTATACTTCTGTATATGGGCAGGTACATGTGCTATGACCATTTAGGACCATCATGACAGGAAATGTCTTTTCAGGATGTTACAAAACACATGCGATGTGAAAGTTGAATAGGCTCTCATGAACAGAGAAAGACAAAAGAGGGAGAACAGGGCTTGGGAGGGAAGTGAGATGAGAGAGGAGTAGGAACAAAGACAAATACACATTTAAATATCATAATGAAGCCTAATGTTGAAAACAAATGTAGCAGATTAACAAAATACAAAAGAATACAGTAGTGAAAGTGGAAAGTTTTGATGTGGGCTCTTTAATGACAAAAACTGTTAATGAGATGGAAATTCACCTTTGTGGAAAAGCCTACTGTAGTTGTTACCTAAACCAGCATATCTTTTTCTTTTTTTTTATTAACTTGAGTATTTCTTATATACATTTCGAGTGTTATTCCCTTTCCCGTAAACCAGCATATCTTAATTTTTATACTAATTTTATATAATAAGAATCAAAGACATAATGTAAATGTGAACTTTTAGAATTGAAAACTAAGTGGATGGATGCCGATACTCCCGTATATATTCTGACAAATAGTTTGCTTTTCTGCAAAGGTCATGACTCCCATGTTAAGTTTGCAATGCTGAAAAATCTCTGACTTAAGAGGGCAGGAAGAGAGTGATGAGTACTTGGGAAACAGGTCCCACAAGTGACTAGACTTGCAGTCCATCAGGACATACTGAGGTGAGAATATTTGTAGAGGCAACAAGGATCTTGTCCTTTGAGCACAGATGTTCACTGACCCTAAAAGCGGCCCTTCCACTGAGCAGGATCTCAGACCCACCCTGCCTTGCTTAATCAGAACTGATTTTCGAGAAAACCCACTAGTTAATCATGTGCAAGTTAAAATTCATGAGCTAGCATCTAAGAAACGACATGAGGCATAAGGACCGTGTGCGAGGGGAAGGACGTTCTAAAGAGGCGAGAAGCAAGCACATCCATCAGCTGGAAGTCATAGCAGGGGATTAGGAATAAAGAAACTGATTCCTGAACAGAAAAGAAAATTAGTTTTATGGTATGGTCTGCAATGTCTACTCTTTTAGTGTTTTATCTCAATGATGGCCGAACATACATGCATTGTTAAGCGTTCTGTCAGAAAACCATCAAGAATTGTAGAATCATCACAGAACGTCAGACATATCCTGGTTGCTTTCTCTATGTAAGGAGTAGTTCAGGAAGTTTGGCTTCCAAAGGCCATTACTGCACAAAATAAATGTCCTCACTTGTGGATTGCCTTGGTGGTGTTTGTATTTTGATGCTAACCCTACCTTAAGAGGAGTGGATCATGTCCTCAGGTGATTCTAGGTGAACCTGCCTCCCATTTAAACTGGTCAAACAAAGACTAGAGCCTGTGATTGGGCAGTGGAAGGGAAAGGTGTTGCTGGAAGTTTAAGAGACGGGAGAGAGGAAGGAGCAAGAGAGACAGAGGCACACAGAGAGAGTAGAAGTTGGAAGATGGAGACAGAACCTAATGACCAGGAGTAGCCACAAATAGCAGGGATCCCATAGCTAAGTAATAGAGTAGCGTAGTGGTATATCTGCCCAATCTGAGTGTGTAGCTTATAAAAATTATAACTGAATTGTGTGTTCTTTGCATGGGCTTACTAGGGTTGGAGATTTACCAATACAAATCTAGCTGGTATGAAATATTAAGGCTGGCTGGTGTTTTCCACAGTGACTCAGGTGGGCAGGAGAGAAAGAACACAGCCAGAGTGAATTTGGCCAGGTTTTGGAACAGGAGGATTGACCAAAGGACTGAGCTCAGGGGAGAGGTAGCCACAGTAGAGTTCAGGGCTGGCTGGCAGTAGAGAAATCTATGAGCTCTGGAGAGGCAAAGCCTGCATTTGTGGGGGAGGCATTGGCTGGCAGGCAGGAAACTGCTGGTCCCAGAGCCTGGCAGGATCAGACATGGATTTTTTTTTAATTGCATGCAACACTCACTAATAATGAGAATGAAAGAAAGATAAAATACTTAAAAGAGGTCTGAAAGATTGTTAATCTGGATATTTATATTAAAGATATCAAAGTGGAACAGAGATAAAAAAAAAGTCATGTTGCTGAAATCTAATAGGGTATAATACACGTTGCATACCAGCCTTGTGTGTAATGATGGAAAGTATACCCATCCTCTCCCATTCTTCTACATGTTAGGAGCACTGCACTAGCAGAATGGATGTTTAGTCTAGGACTGAAAATTAAGAACTACTAGATTCCTCAAATTATGTTGTGGGTCATTTCTCTAATGGTCAGTGTGATGTCACAGGTCATTAACTAAGTGGTCATTAGGGTTTATGTTAGACTGCTGCTCTATATATGTGTATGAGAAATATTTATGAATATTTAAAATCTTGAAGTTCTAAATCAAACTATAACATCATTCACAAATAAATAAAAAAAGGAACAATCCAAGGTCAAAGTTTGTTAGGGAAAGGTTGGTTTCAAGGTCACTTACAGTATAATCAGAAAGAAAATCCAAATGAAATCTTCCCCATCTCATTTTTAAGCTGGCCGTGTTTCCTTTGCACAGAGCAGCTGATCGATTGCACACCTAAGCGTTTTCTTCTATAACCTCCATTTTATTTTTCTGAAAACAAAAAAGATGGCATAATGTATTGATATGAAATCTATGCCATTCTTTTAGTAAACTGTCAACATCACATGGGATCAGGAACATTGTATCACATACTCTACATAAAATGAGAAAAAAAGAGCCCTCAATATCCAAGTATATTTCTGTGTCCTATTAAAAGAATAACAATAAAAAGAAATAACTGAATTCATTATTGCACTAATATTGGACCTATGCTTTATCCATGAAAAATATTCATATATATTATACATATACATATATGAACTTGTGGCTGGCCAGAGGGAGTAGGAAGGAAGCAGGCATTGTATTTCTCAGGTAAGCAAACGTCCTCTAACCCCTAACACATCATTTATCATAAAAGGCAACAGGGATCCTGTTTAGGCAACATGACAGAACAACTGTAAATTTCCCAAATTTCCAAGGAGAATTACTACTAAATCATTCTGCCTAGGAAAATTCAATTCAAGGGTCTATATTTACAAAATCAGTTGCTAGCAAACACAACACAGATAGAAAATGATAACAAATCTATGATAGCCCCCTCTCAAGATTCCTTGTGAAAATCTAATTTTAACTGATTTTTTCAGGTTTTCTCTCTCTCTCTCTCTCTCTCTCTCTCTATATATATATATATATATATATATATATATATATATGTGTGTGTGTGTGTGTGTGTGTGTGTGTGTGTGTGTGTGTATACATATTTAGTGTTAGGTACTCATAAAATTTCACAGATTAGAACAGGGCGAGCTTTTTAAATATGAAAACTATCATTTTATTTAAAATTGTATGTTTCATAATGTTGATATGGGAGAACATTGTTTCACTTCAAACACTGTTTTCTGGGATTTCCTCACATGAATTCCGCACACTCTGTATACTTCTACACTTTAAAAACTGTGTAAGAATCATTTCTTATTAGTCTGCTCTGTAAGACCTGATATGTGATCTTCATTCACTTTATATAAAGAACATTCTGTCTATGTTAGCCACAGATATGGCTAGGCTGAGAGTGTATGGGGTCAAGAATTTAGACCAGCCTTGCTCTCATTGAGTTCATGGTGTAATGGAAAGAAGCTGACAGTAAACATAGAATCTATAATGCATGACTTTTGCTATCTGCTATGAGGAAGCATCAAGCAGGGTAGAGAAAAGCTGTATGTCTAGATGGTATTTGAAGAGAGCCACTATCAAAGAAGGGAGTGACCTTTTGCATAACTGGTGAGAGGGCATTTAAAAGCAAAGGTAGTGGAATATTGAGGTCATGACTTTTCCAGTGCTTTCACAATTAACACAGGAGAAGGAGGGCAGAGTGAATAAACGGCCAGCTGTAGGGTACATAAGAGAAGAAATGGGATGAAAATTCATATCAGATTGCCCAGGGTGTTAGGAAAGAATCTCAGATGTCCTTCAGAGTAAAATGCCAAACTTTGAAGCAAAGGAATACCACACACCAACATTTCAAAGGATCATGTCCAGTAGGAAAGGAAGACACTGGAAGAGCAGTGAGGAAACAGAAACAACTTTGCACAAAAATCCAGGGGAGAGAGGTGGCCATTTGTTCCAGTGAGTTAGGAAACAAAATGGTGACAAGTGGTAGAAATATGGATATACACGTATATATGTACATATATGAAATGAAAGTTGACAGGATTTGAGAATCTACAGCATATTGTGCACAGAGAACAAAGATTAAGAATGGAAAAGTGAAAGAACACCTCCATTGACTAAAACAAGGGATTTGGGGGGAAAGCTAACAATTTCTTGCTTCTGCATACCCATAGCTGTGGAAAGACAGCAACATGGACTAAAAGATAATTGCATTTTGGAAATAGTGACTGTATTTTGGAACTTAAATATATTGGATTACTCCAGATAGATTTCTACTTTTCCATGGGAATCTTTTTGCTGCTTGTTTGCATTTCAAAAGGTTAATATGAAGTCTCTGTGAAGGTTCTCTTTTCTTACCAGAAACATTTCATTTCTTCTAAAAGTTAATGTTTCTCTTCCTCTCTTTCCAGTATCGTGGTAGTTACGCAACAGTTCCTTTAGAGGTCTCAGTTATGTAACTTCAGGCTTTCTCTCCTATAGTTGGCCCCTCTGTGAATGCTGTGTGACCTCTGCCTAGATCACTTTGCACAGAGGGAGGTATATGCAAATAAGCTCATTCTGTCACAGATGAAAGAAACAAACTCATACATTAAAAATCTACCAAGTTAGTACATAGGAACTGAGAATCAGAGATTATTAATATGCATTTCCTTCAGGAAGCTTTCTCTTCACTTTGAGTAGTTCGATTGTATATATCTTAAAGTTATTTTATGTTTACATATTGTACTTCCACCTTAATAAAAAAGTAGATCATTCATAAAATTTAAATTCAAAAAATAGTGATGCTAAAAGCATGTAACAAAATCAGCAAGCTTGGGTTGGGGATTTAGCTCAGCGGTAGAGTGCTTGCCTAGCAAGCACAAGGCACTGGGTTCGGTCCCCAGGTCCGAAAAAAAGAAAAAAAAATCAGCAAGCTTATGGAGACAGGATGTAGCTCAGTATTAAACATTCAACTAACTAACATGCATGAGGCCTGGGGAAACTGGAAAACACACATACACACGCACACACACACACACACAGAAAGGGGGGGACTTCTAATTCCATCTCCCTTAAGCTATTCATATTTCTAAAATTATTTCTTTTATTTTTATAGTGTGACTACATCATTCTCCTTCTCTTTCCTCCTTTTCAACACTCCTGCATTTTCCTCCTTGCTTTCTTTCTAATTCTGACCTCCTTTCTTTTCATTAGTTGTTGTCACATAATATACATATATATATATATATATACACAACTACCCAGGGCTAATGAAGATTGGCGGAGAATCTATGGCTGCCAGTTAATTAATCTAACTACATTATGAAGATTAGTCCTTATACCTACAGATAACTGGACTTCTCATACCTCCTCAAGCAAACCTCTCCCTGCTGCTTTGCCCAACTCCATCCCTACAGGACATACATCTAATGTGCCCAGGGTGCATATCAACTCTTTTAGTTGGTGTCTTTTCTTTTCCTAATATAGCAACCTTTTTCCAATTTGCATCCCAGTATTGCCTCCCTCTTCTCTCATTGTCTTTTCAATGCAGTGACAATATAATTTTAATTGAATACATCAATCATTTACATAATTGTCCTATAAATTATTACTCCGAAATTAGTCCTGCAGCACAATTCTGACCCATGTGTTTTACATTCCTCTCTGATGGCTGTCTAGCAAGCTCAGAGTCCCAATTTTTTCACATGTTCTAAGCATCCCCTAGAGTGCTTACTGTTTCCTCAACCTCTGTCTTTTTTTTTCTTCCTCCCCCCCATCTTTATTAACTTGGGTATTTCTTATTTACATTTCGATTGTTATTTCCTTTCCTGGTTTCCAGGCGAACATCCCCCTAACCTCTCCCCCTCCCCTTCTACATGGGTGTTCCCTTCCCCATCTTCCCCCATTACAGCCCTCCCCAACAATCACGTTCACTGGGGGTTCAGTCTTGCAGGACTTCCCTTCCACTGGTGCTCTTACTAGGCTATTCATTGCTACCTATGTTGGTTGGAGCCCAGGGTCAGTCCATGTATAGTTTTTGGGTAGACCTCAGCCTCTGTCTTAAATCCCTCCATAGTCTCTTAAGGAATCATGAATGAAAGGGAAATTGACTCTTAGAACATCGTGTCCTTGCCTACCTTCAAGTCACATGTGAATTCTTGAGCTGAGCACTTTCCTTTGGGTATTCTAAAAGGTTTGTCACATTTGTTCTGTGTTAGATTATGGTAGATGGATGTCTCATCTCTGACTAAGGTGTCATTCACTGGGTCAATCCCTCTGTGCTAAATAAAGATTGTGGTGCCTCACCTGTTAATTCTTCAGGGTTGTATAAATTTTTAATACTACTTCATTTGTAGACTTCTATGTCCTATGTGCCAACTATAGAAGTAATTTGATTTATGTGTTGAACGCTCCTGAGTTTTCTGGGTATTTGGGGTTTATTTGTTTGTTTCTCTCTCCTGTTTAACATCACTTCATTGCTTCACTTTGCTGTTTTCTTTGAATTTTGTTAAATTTCCTATCCAGATTTTTAGTTCAAGCTTCTCTTATTGAAATTTCTCCTTCTTTTTATCTGAAAAAATTGGTCTATTATAATTGATCATATAAAATAATATGTCTTTACAAATATCCCTATTGCTATGTTGATATTTTGATATGCTTTATAAAATCTAAATTTCTTCTGGATCACAAAATAAACCCAACCCAGAGATTATATTGTTCTCTCCTGTCCTTTCCTCTCCTCTCTTCAATACTGAATATATTCTTCTTCGTAGGATGTTAAGCTGTATGCCAGTTCCCCTGGGAGGGCAAAATAGGGAACGCTTCACGAATTTGCATGTCATCCTTGCTCAGGGACCATGCTAATCTTCTCTGTATCGTTCCAGTTTTAGTATGTGTGCTGCCGAAGCAAGCACGGATATATTCTTGATATTTGCTAACTTCATAGTCTCCTATTAATTTTTCAATCAATATTTGGAAGTTTGGAGCATGTCATTCAGTCATTGAAAACATGATTAGTGATTCCTCTTGTCACCTTGTTCATGACCTGAGTTCATTAGCGAGGACCCCACATGGTGGAAAACCAAATCTGCAAGCTGGCCTCTGACTTGCCCGTGGGATAGCATGGACAAGCATGCCCATGAACATGCACATGATTGATGGATAAATTATAGAAAGAGAGAATAAAAGTGAGGATACCTAGAGAATGGTTTACACAGTCTCTTTGGAAAAGAATTGCAAATGTGTGGAGTGGTGGAAGAAAGTCTAATCGAGTTTTGGGGTTGTAAAAAATGTTTACTTCAATCTCTGTCTCCTGTGCTCTCCAATTAAGACATGGTGACAACAAATGACTAGTCACTGTGAAGCTCTGTTTCATTTCTGGTCTTGCTTTCCTGAGATCCCAGATGTTGTCCAGAGCTCACCTTCAGTCCAGCCACTGATGCAGCTTCCTTTATCTACTTGCTCTGTCATATTGACTGGTTTTGAAACATCATTGCTCTTCATTGCATTACTACTTTTGGATGAGAATGATTTCACATCTGTTTATAATTGTCTCAGCAGAGTTGTGAATGCTAATAGGAATGGAGGAAAGTAGCACAGTCTTGCTATCTTTTATTGAAATTATAGGTGCAAAGGGGTTTTTCTTTCTGCATTCATTCCAATAAGACACTTTTTTTAAGGGATGACCAGAAGGAGAATGTGAAGTTCCATGCCTCTTCTGTGCTTCTGAATACCTTTCTCATTGCTAAAATCTATTTTTGAAAGATATGGTTAACAACTAAAATATGAATTTGGATTATTAGGTTTTCATAAATAATTTTTCATTTAATATTTGAAGTTTCTTTCAGCTAATGTTGACTCACTAGTGTCTTAAGAGTTAAGTAGAGACATTTCTTAATATTTCCATATTTTATCTAGCAGCATGTCTTATTTTATAGGATAAAACATAAGATTTAGCTTTTATATTCATATATGAAAATGTTGGCTGCTTTCTGAGGAAAATTCTCTCTTCCATGCTCCACATCATTAGTTGCCTACAGTTCAATGAGGCCTCTGCTTCCTCTCTCCATGCACCATCTACTATTGTTATCCTTGGTCAGATCATGTATAAGCAATCATGTGAGTGTGACTTCATGGTTGAAGCCTCTGAAATTCCTAGAAGACAGAATATCACCACAGACTCACTGTCCCTCCACCTCTAACAATCTTTCTGCCCTCTTTTGCATGATGACCCCTGATCTTTAGATGTATACATCGGTTTTCTAATGCCAAATAGCCCTAAAAACATATTAAAAATAACATTATACTGACTGACCAGGAGATAGATAGATAGATAGATAGATAGATAGATAGATAGATAGAGAAAAGCAACTGATGTAAAAAAAAAAAGGCCATGAAGTGGAAAAAAGAGCAGAGATGAGAATATTTGGAAGAATGAAAATGAAGGGGCATATGATGAAATAGTAATATTAAATGAAAAGAAAAATAATATTTAGCTAGATATAAATCCCAGTCTATAATTATTCCTTCCTTGGTATCTGTCCCAACCATTTATCTAAGAGGAACAGTATGATACATAAACCAGATCCTCGGTTGTGCTCCCTGTTAGCTGTGCTAAAGACAAACTGAGGATTGAGGATTGTTTTGTGTGTTGTGCGGAGACACAGAGAGACAGACAGAGACAGAGACAGAAAGAGACAGAGATAGAGATAGATATCTCATCAAAATAGTGTCTGGGTCATAGCGTTTAAAGAAGAATCTACTGAAGTATCCACTAATCTTCCTTGTCTTAAAGTCTGAGATTACAAACAAGGAATAGTTGCTTGGGTTTTTGTTGTTGTTGTTGTTTTGGGAGGTGTTTTTTTTTGTTTGTTTGTTTTTGTTTTGTCTGTTTTTCATTCAAGAATAGTTCAAGTGTTTGCAGAAAATAACAAAGAAATGATAGATCTAGCCTGGTCCCTTTTTTCCCCATTCTCACTTCCTAGGGCCAGGCCAGAGTAATAGAGATAAGGGAAAATGAACATGTAAAGAAGCCAAATGAAATAAAAAGATTCTTCCCCATCTTCTGTAAAAATTTGCTGCAACAAAACACCTAAATTAGAAGCCCTAGTCAAATGAGCCCTAGACAAAAGTACTTCCTTCTGCTGTTTTAGATACAGAGTTTTATGACTGTTTAGGAAGCGTAAAGCCAGAAAAGTGAAGGAAGGTGGAGTCTGGTAGACAATCATCTCACTAGATCTGTAGGGGTCCAATGCTGGCTGCTTACCTCCTGCCCATTCCTGCAGGTTTATGCTTTAATCTGGTCACCGGGAATGAGGCTAACTGTGCAGTACACTTCCAATTTGACTCTTAGTTAACAAACAGCATTCCAGGAAGCAAACCATACTGCCTAAGAGGGCAGATAATGATTCCAGTGGTTAAATATTCAAATCTCTAAAACTGATCCCTTCTTTTACATTTTCTCTGCTTTAAGAACCATGAACCAGACACTATTTTGACCAACTATCTCCAAGGGTAATTTAATATACTTTGAAAAATCTATGCAACCTATATTTATACATATCTTATCCTCATTTGATTTCCATTGCTATGATAAAACAATGATCAAAAGCAACCTGGAGAGGAAAGTGTTCATTTAGCTTACATATTTTAGTCCATCATAAAAAGAAAACAAGGAAAGAACTTGAAGCAAAAATGGACACAGACACCATGGAGGACCACCTCTGAGTGGCCTTCTCACCGTGGCTTACTTAGCTTTCTTATAATACTCACCACTACCTTCTCAGCAATGGCTCCGATTGTAGAGGGGTGGGTTCTCAGGACTCTCAGTCATTAATCAATACAATGCCCTACTGACTTGATCTAATAAAAAATATTTAATTATTTTAAATATTTAAATATATTCTCGGTTGAGGTTCCCTCTTTCCAAATGATTTTAAGGTAGCTTGAGAAAGTATCCAGCACATGTTTATACAAACCAGGATGAACCATTCCTTATTTGGGTTCTGTACTGGATGGATAGATCTTTTCCTTTACATTGGGTTCTGTACTGGATGGGTAGACCTTTTCCCTCACATTGCTGTTCTCCCTCATTTGGCAGATCATTTCCATCTTGTTAATAATAAAGCATCTGGTCTTGATTTTTTTCAATATCTAAACAATAACTAAGGCTGACTTTTACTGTTGTATAGAATTGTAGAAAAAACTAATTTAGTCCTCAAAATCTAACTGCATTTAATCTATTCGTTCCTAAATCTGTTCTGAGTTACATAACTACAAAAGTTCTATTCGTGGCACAGATTCTTGAAATCCAATTTTTTTATAATATTTGTGCTATTTCTCCCACATTTTCAACTCATGGTTTTGGGTTTTAAAATTTGTTATTATTCATCTCAAGAGAACATGAGTAAACTGTCATTGCCATGTTCTTGTGGCTTGTTTCCACCTTCGGCTTCTGTCCATTCTCTTTTCAATATGGATAATAAAAAATAGTTTATAGTTTAAGAATAGAAAGGGGTCAAATATGAATATCATGGTTGGAGAGATGGGCCAGCCTATGACTTAAACTTGATTCCTGGAACTCACATAGTGGAAGGACACAACCAATTCTTTTCAATTGTCCCTGTGTGTATGCAACCTCTCTCCACCTGACACACATATAAATGAATGAATGAATAAATAAATAAACTAACTTCCTCTCTTTCTCTCTTTCTCTCTCTCTCCCCTCCTTCTCTCTTTCTCTCTCTCTCAAAAAAAAAAAAAGAAAGGACAGTAAGATTATCTAACAAAACCAGGAAAATAGTGAAACATTAAGTACTAGGCTGAGAAGGTGAGAAGAAAGAATTAAACTTGTAAAGACTGTGAGTCATAGCCAAGGGAAGGGATGTGAGTTTATACTAATTAATTTTTTAGAAACATTTGCAGGTATATGTGTAAGATTAGTGAGAAGGGTACAGAAAATGAAGACCTGAAATTCTACACCCTCAGTCATCCACGTCACCCACCCAAAGATAACTCACAGCACTGATGTGTGTGTGTGTGTGTGTGTCTGTGTGTCTGTGTGTTTGTGTGTGTGTGTGTCTGTGTGTGTGTGTGTGTGTGTGTGTGTGTGTGTGATTGAATGAATGAAGACTCACCTGGTACAAATTACTAAGTTACTCTACTCCATTTTGATCCTCTATGAAATAAGCCTGCTAATAGTATCTGCAGATAGTCTTCTTAGTAACTAACTGAGAGACTATGAGTAAAGTATCAAAAAATAAAAATCACAATGATTAATTTAACAAACAGTGATAACTGTAACAATTATTCAAATTTCACTAAATCTCATAAGTCATCTCTGAGATTCACAGAAAAACTATCGGTTAAGGTCTATTTTACCTGGTAAAAGAGAATTTTATTTTTGGATACCAAAAATAGTGTTTGTCCCAACAAGTTCTAGTTTATCTTACAATGTGTTATCTTTCTAGATCATTGGGGATCTCATGCCATGCCCTTAGCCTGATAGACTTTCTTAGCTACACTGAGTGCAAGAAAACCAGCTCAGTGTTTCTGTGTTGACTTTTTTTAAAGATATCCATTATTGTGAAATTCATGTGTCCTCTCTAAAATTAATGCTGCAATGCTAAAATTAATACTTAAATTTCCCAATGTAATAACTAAGAGTTATATTTTATTAGAAGATGATGTACTAAGTTATGAAGTCACAGCTCTCACCATTGGCCATACTAGTAAAAGGGATGAAGAGAACTGACTTGTGTCCTTTGATCTCTGTGATTTGTGCCACTTGACAACACAGCGTTTGTACCTTCGCCTACATAATGTAAGAATACCCTCACCAGATATATAAAACCATGAGAAAATAAATGTCTTCTTTTTGTAAATTATTCAGACCCAAACACAGCCTTATATTAGTACCAATGGATCAAGACAGAACTGTCAATTAAACCAGGTGCTATAGCCACACGGAGATAATAAAGTTGATTATCTGCTAAACTATACTTGCAGTCCAGTTAGTACCCATTTACTGAACATGAGTTCAAGAGCTTTATCCACTACAATGCTTTGACTCTTTATAAAATTTAGAAAGAAAACAAAGTTTAAAATAACGAAATAAAAATTTAAGTACCTTTCGCTGGACAATATTAGAAATAGGTTTGTTAAACATAGCAAATATCATTCAACATGTTACATTTAATAAAGAAACCTTACATATTTTGAAAATATACAGTTGTTTGAAAACAATATAACAATAATAAAAAATGAAGACTCCAAATGCCAAATGTAATATACTTAAATATTACATGTGTTTGGTGACAGGCAAGTCATTGCATTTGTCAAGGGAATTTGAAAATGAGGTGTTCATTCAATGAAGATGATATATTTCAAAACATATGAGAGTTAATTTTAGGGATACCACCAATATAGATGGATCAAACAAAATATCGAAGAATTGTGCAAGTCTTTAGTCAATGTTTATGTTTTCTTATAAGTCTCAGGTGTTTTAGTTATCTGTGTATATTTGTATTTTACCAAAACATAATTTTTCATTAAAATATTTATTATTTTGTGCTATAGCATACAAATAATCAAAATAAGTAAAAATTATCTTACTGTAAGGAGAATGTATCTTAGTGGACAGTAAAACGCTAGATAAATTATTCTGGAGCTTTAAGTTCTTTGAATTGGAGTTAAAAAAACGTTAGATTAATCTTAAAACCGCCTTTGTCTTTACAATCTACACACATGGAAAATTACTGTTGATTATAGGGAAAGAGTGCTGTGTCTGGAGTGTGTCCCTGTGATTCAGGGAAGTGCATCTGCATTTCAAATGGATCTTTCTCTGTAGGGAGAGGCAGGGTAAAACAAAGATGGCACCTACATCCTACGCCTTCCTGTGGTAAACAACAGTACTGTGCATGCCTGGGTTTGCCCCTAGCAGCAATCTGGCCGGGGGCGGTACCATGCTAGTGGGGTGATTCATGCTCCGCCAATCCCTGGACGACAAGTAGCATAGGGTGATTCGTGCTCTGCCAATTCCTGAAGGACAAGTAGCACGACCACAGCCTGTTGTGTATATAAGGCGAGCGCCTTTGCCGCTCGAGGTCCCCGTATCAGCAATGAGGTGGTCCTGCAATAAAGGCTGTTGAGAAGAATCCGACCGTGTTGCATCTTCCTTGCTGACTGAGGTGGGCATGACATTTCTCATGATCCCAAGTGCTCAGTTAAGTCAATGCATTGACTGTTTCAGCAACTAAAATTCTGAAGCAGAAGAATACATTTTAAAAACTCCAACACAATAGAAATGGGGAAAAAATCACTTGCAGAAAAATTCTATTTGCTCTAAAGAGCTTTCATATTTGTGTATATAATTCTTTTTTCATTAAAAATAAGCCAATGATTAATATTATGACATTTCTCCACATTGGGTGTGTGGTCTTAGTCTTACAGGACTTATTTTAATATAAATTTGGGGACTTACAGATTTTTTCTTTTACACACTTCTAACTCACAGTAAGACATTTACATAAAACCTGTCATAATTTACAGCCATCTCAAAAAAATGTGCTTAATAAATTTATAGCAGTGGTTCTCAACCTTTGAGGCATGAACTCCTTAGGAAACCAAGTGACCCTTCTACATTACAATTCATAACAGTAGCAGAAGTAAAATTATGAAGTAGCAACAATAATAACATTTCAGATGGCAGTTGCTGCAATATGGAAAACTGTATTAAAAGGTCACAGAATTAGTAAATGTTTGAGAATCATTGGTTTAAAGGCTTAAAAATATATAGTTTAATTAAGGACAATTTTTTTCTGCTGCATTAGAAGACAGACCAATATGTTCTGTTTTCTGTCACTGGGATCAGTATACTGGAAGGCAAATGACTCTAAAATAATTAGGATACAAAGAGAACGTGTGCACAATAAACAGGTAAGATGAATATGCATGCCAAAGGTCACTTAATCAATTTATCACAGTTAGAAGGTGACTTGCAGTATTTGCAGCATATATTATTAATAATTGAAATACTTAAAACCAGGCATTTAAGAGATTATTTCAAAACACTAGAAAAAAATTAAAACTAAATTAAATAGGGGAAAGTTATATAAAGTATTGATTTTCTACGAGCTTGAAGCTATGTAGGAAATAAGCAAGTGCTAAAAATGTCTCAAGACCATATCGAAAAAAACTTTTGTATAAGAATATGCATACCAAAGAAGCAACGTACAGATTAGGAATGTTCCCAAGAAGAAAGCTGGAGCCCGGGATGGCTTCCCTGATAAACGTTTCCAGACTTTTAGGCAACTTAATAGGAACAAGTTTGCTGTCAGTCTCACTTCGCAATCCCTAGGGAGAAACTGGCACAGCTTTATAGGAAACCTGGCAAGGTTTCTACTCAAGAACACATAAAGGGAGACTACAGGTGCTCAGACCCCAAACATGGTATTTGGAAAGTGAATCGAGTATAGTGGTTAAAAACTACTGCATAAAAGTCAACTTTTTCTGCATTTTTCAAAACTCTACAGGCTGTAACAGCATGAGTTCATATATCATTCTTTAATTATATTGCATGTGGCTGTTCTGTGCTACAACATAAAATCCAGAAAAAAAAATGATTATACACCAAACCAAAATATTAGTAAATTGGGTTGTAAATGAAAGAAGGTAAAGACAAAAGATGAACTAGGACTTAGTAAATAACATGTCTTAAGAAAATAAAATAAGATTTAACAGTAGTGGTGCTCTCTTAGTTAGGGTTTTACTGCTATGAGCAGACACCATGACCAAAACAAGTCTTATAAAAGACAACATTTAATTGGGGCTGGCTAACAGGTTCAGAGATTCAATCCAGTACCATCAAGGCAAGAAAATGGTAATATTCAGGCAGACATGGTGCAGGAAAAGCTGAGAGTTCTACAGCTTCATCTGAAGGCTGCAAGCAGAATGCTGACTTCCAGCCAGCTAGGTTTCGGGTCTTATAACCCACATCCACAGTGACACACCTACTCCAACAAGGCCACCCCTACTCTAACAGGGCCACAACTTCTAACCATGCCATTCCCTGGGCCAAGCATATACAAACTATCACAGGTGGTAAAGATAGAAAGAAACACTCAGCAAGTCCTCAAGTACAACACAAATTAAACAGGATAACAGTAATTATTTTCAAATCATAGGAAGAAAACAGAACTCCTAGACAGCGATGGTAAGAAAATTGAGAACAATTATTCTGAACTAAAAGCAGTGTGATGTTGCCAAATTTGAAAACGCATAACCTATTTGTCGTCAGTTAGTCTGTTCTCTATTACATTAAAAAAAAAAGCCAACACAAATGTGCAAAATTACACACAATAGCGTTACAAATAACAAGAAATAACACCAATGTACATAAACTAAAGATGAAAGGTTGCTATTGTAGAGTGGTCACATGATGCAATGTGAACAGGGAGAGGAAATAAATAGATGGCTTCCTCCATGCATAAGGAATAAATGAAGTGAGCATAATATTCAATGAAAATCACTTCACAGATATTGAGAGCACTAAGGGAGTGACCACCAATGCATGGTTGGTCTTGTTTTAGCTACTGGCTACTTGATCTGGTAATATTTAGATGCTGTATTTCATTTCAAACAAGGGAATTTAGAATATAGTCAACAATTTATGGTGTTCATGTAGATTAAGCAAACAAAATTTTCTTATGAATTAAAATGTTTGATTTGAAAGTTTTTGCACAGACTAGGGTAGATAATGCTAGACAAGTTATCATTTTTTCTCTAGGGATCCAAGAAATGCACTCTTACCCCAGGTTTACAGAATTGATGAAGCAGAAGATAGCAATAAAATTTAAAGAAAGTTCAGAGACCTCTCATTGGGATAACTAGAGCTTATAGAACATGGAACCCACTGTAGAAGAAACATGAAGCTCTTTTGACATTCTTATTAAGCAATACCATTAGAAGAGAGTTTATGGTCCATAAATATGACCCAAGATACAGTTAACTCTCCAAATGGTCTTCTTCAAAATATTTATTCCTTATTTTAATATTCCTGTTATATCTTTTCCCTCAATTGTATTAAAGTTATGAGAAAAGTAAATTGGTTTCTAGAAGCATTAAATACAAGAAGCTTAGTTTGGGGCCCCAAGTTATTAAGTGCTTTATAGCATACAAAAAATAGTATACATTGCTAACAAGTAAATTTTAATGTGATACAGAAAATTGGAAACAAGTCACCTGAAAGAAAAACAAGTTTATAATTTTAAATTTTTACCTTAACTGTGAGTGTGAAACATTTTAGCGAAAGTGGTTAGAAGGCTTTCTGACATAATCATATTTAGGTTAAAACAAACTCTTTGACATTTTTATGAAATCAATTAAAACTACATCAAAAAACACACAC
This sequence comes from Rattus rattus, assembly GCF_011064425.1. Taxonomy (NCBI): domain Eukaryota; kingdom Metazoa; phylum Chordata; class Mammalia; order Rodentia; family Muridae; genus Rattus; species Rattus rattus. Next base: position 28,874,953 of record NC_046163.1, read on the forward strand.
ACACACACACACACACACACAGAGAGAGAGAGAGAGAGAGAGAGAGAGAGAGAGAGAGAGAGAGAGAGAGAGAGAGAGAGAGAAGATCATGAATTTGTTAGTAGGGCTGAGAGCAGAGAGAAATGATGAAGATACAGAATTCATGATGTTCCCAAAATAAATATTTAAAGCTTGAATTTTTGAAGCCTAATGCTTCACTCTACACGTACTGCTCCATAGCAGAAACCTAAACACAGCAAATCATGGGAGAGTTCAAGGGATGCTACAGCCATAGTGTATAAATGGATTTGGGGGAGGGGTGTTTTATTTATTTACATTTCAAGTGTTATCCCCTTTCCCAGTTTGCCCTCTGGAAACGCCCTATTCCATCTGCCCTCCTCCTGCTTCTATGAGAGTACTCCCCCCCTCCCGCCACACTCTTGCCTCCCTTCCCTGGCATTGACCTATACTGGAGCATTGAGAAAAATGAAAATAGGAAATGGATCTTTTCAAAAACCATTGGTATTTAAAATAGAACCCATCCCAGGTGCAAGCAGTCAGGACCCAAGACTTTGTTTTTGGTTTTAAGTATTAAAAATTTACTGAAAATAATTTTTCATACAGTAAGTTTTGTTCATTTTCCCCTTTCTGTATTCTCCCAAGCCCTTCCCATTCCCTACCCATACAACTACACACTTTCTGTCTGTCTCTCTTTAGAAACAAACAGGCAAATACAAAATACAAATAAATAAGCAAGCAAATGAATAAATACAGGGTTTACAAAACAAAAGGCCTAAAAATCACAGACAATTCATAAAAACACAAATTTAGAAAACATAATATACAAGTAAAACACCAGGATGATAAAGAATGCCCAATCAAAACCACATGAGACACAAAATCTCCAAAAATTCCCTCGAGTTTACACACCCAGTGAGATTCCATTAGAGAAGACTAGTTTTTCTTTTACAAGTGGTCTTCAATTGGGTTAGATTATGGGAGCTCTGTCCACTTTCTCCTGTCTGCCCCAGGACCGCTTCTGGACACCAGCTCAGGCCTGCATGTTGCTATAGTCTCTGTGAATTCATATTGCATCAGTTCTGTTTTTATCTGGAAGACACTGCTTGCATGGTGTCCTACATCCCGTCTGGTTCTTGTAACCTTTCTGCCCCTTCTTCTGTATTGCTTTAACCTTGAGAGAAGGGTTTGCTGAAGACATCCTAATTTAGACTACGTGCTCCATAGTCTGAGCCTTCCTTTCAAACATACACTCATTATCTTGGTAAGGTAATGATCTGCAGCACAGTGAATATCTGTAGAGCAGGGAATCAAGTATGTCTACTAGACCCTGTCTCCTTCCCAGCTCCCCACAGTAGCCCATCTATAGCCCATGTCGATAACATAGTTTTACTGATTCTTTCGAATTTCATGCAACATACATTAGTGTATGTATTTCCCTTCCCTGTTTCTTCCATAGCTGTATTTCTTACCACTCAGTTTTGAGATTTCTTTTTTAAATCTGCCATGCATGGTGTATGTGTGTGTGTGTGTGTGTGTGTGTGTGTGCCTGTGTGTGTGTGTGTATTTGTGTGTGTGTGTGTGTTTGTGTGTTTGTGTGTGTGTGTTTGTGTGTGAGTGTTTGTGTGTGTGTGTTTGTGTGTATGTGTGTGGGGAGGGTATGTGTGTGTGACTGTAGTCCTTTGTGTGTTGTGATGCACATATGGAATTAGAGAAAAACTTCAGATATTGATCCTCAACTTCTACTTTTTTATATAGTCTTTCTCTTTTTTCTATCACTGCTTGTATCCAGCCAGATGACCTATGCCTGAGCTTCCAAGGATCTTCCTATCTCTACTTCCTAGCTCCATGTAAGAGTACTGACAACAACAGATATGACTACTACTGTGTGTGACTTTCATATGGATTCAGGGGATTCAAAGTCAGCTCTTCCTGCTTTCATGGGGAAGACTTGTCCTCATGAAGAAGTCACTCCTCAGTCCAAACAGAAGAACATTTGATGTTAATTCTATTAAGGTAACATATACATGCAGTAAAATTTTATAAACACTTCTGATAACTAACTGTAAAACCAAAATAAATAAAATGCCCAGATCACAAATATTACTTCTAAATACCATGCCCTCCCTCAATCTCGTATTCCCACAAGTCCCTCGGAAAGGAGAGACCTGAATTATGCTGTTCTAAACGTATCTTAGTCAATGCCTAGCTTTGCCTTTTTCAGAATATCATATTAATGGAAGCATATTATGTAGCCATTTGATCTGATGCCTTTCACTTAGCATAATGCATTTGAGATTCATACACACATTTGCTTCTATCAGTACATATTTTTTTTTACTGTAGAGCAGTATTCCATTTTAATGGACATACAAATGTTTATCGACCCATCAAAAGTCATTGTTATCAGCTTTTGGCAATAATTAGCAAAGCGAGTATACACACTGCGCTGATTTGTATACCGACATGTGCTCTATTGTTTTGTATAGCCATCTAAGAGTGTGCATCGTTAATACAGTATCATCATGTCCTGGTTTGCTTTCTCTTGCTGTGGAGATTATTATGATCGAAAACAACTTGGGGGAATAAAGAGACATTTAGTTTATATCTCCCAATCATAGTCAATCACTGAGAGAGTCCAAGTCAGGAACACAAACAGGGCGGAAGCCTGGCGGTATGAGCTGAAGCAGAGTTCATAGAAGAATATCAATTTGTGGCCGCTTCCTCATGTTTGTCTCAGTTTGTTTTCTTTCACAAATCAGGACCACCTGCCCAGTGGTGCCACTGCCTAGAGTAGACTGGTCATTCCCACACGAGTCATCAGCAACAAAGATTCTCACAGACAGTACTTACAAGTCAGTCTACTGGCATTTCTTACCTGAGTTTCCCTCTTTTCCCCATAAAACCTTAGCTTATCTCAAGTTCACCATAACAAACAACAAAACTTCAGCACATCCCACTGGCACCCAACTCATCTCGTTAGTATTTATTTCTGAAGCTGTAGTAACTTATATCTCACTTTTGAAATTTGCATTCATTTGTTCAGCCCTGATAGAGAACAACCAACAACTTCTTAGGTATTATTGACCACATGACAGTCTTCCTGTGTGAAAAGTAGATTTCAGTCTTTTGCTTAACTATATTTTTTGCTTATATTATCACTATTACCTAGTTGTGAGAATGTATAAGTCTGTGCAGACTTATGTAGGAGATATGATTACCAATTATATTTTCTCAACCTATACCTTGCTTTAATTTTCTTAATGTTATTTAAAAATCAAATCATAATTTTGATGTTCTCCTGTTATCATTTTTTCCATTATAGCATATTAAATATTTAAGTAAATGTTTGTTTTTAACCAAAAATCAAATGATTTTAATGTATAATGGAGACATTTCAAGTTTACCACTCAAATTGCTGCTTCATTGCCATATCATGCTCTGCACAATGTAGTTGGAAGTTCATATTGTTAAACATGGCTAATTGGTCCAGCTTTATTTCCTGGAAAAGATGCTTATCTGTGCACTGAGTGTCCTCTGAACATTTGGTGCAGATCAATCCATCATGTCTGTGGGAGTTCACGATTGCTTACATGAATATTTTTTCCACTGCCATCTAACTGTCATAATTGATAGAAAAAAACTCTTGGATTCGAGTAAAGTGACTACTCCGAATTCGTTTATGTCTTTCTGAGTTGTTTGGGCTACTTGAGTTTCTACAGCTCTCCGTATAAATTTTACAATTAGCTTGATGATAACTATTAAAAATCCCTCTGAATTTTTCACTGGGAGAACAATTAATCTGAGAATAATTTGCAGCTAGTGTCTTGTTATTGACACTTCTAACCAAGAAGCATGTGGTGGCTCTCAGTTACTTAAGTGTTCTTTAATTTCAGCTATTAGTGATTGTCTCCGTGGTGACAGTAAACAGCCGCAGCGTCTTCCAAGCCCGAGGAGAAAATCCAAATGCTTCCACAATTAATTGTATTAATTATTTCACAGGGGTTTTCCAGAGACCCAAAAAATGGTTCAGCAGTAAAGAATATTTCATGCTCTCCAAAAGACCTATTTTCACCTTCCAACACACATACTGGATAGCTCAAAACTTCCTGCAACTCCATTTCCAGTGAAATCCATTATTGTACACATTTTTTAAGCTCTGAGGGTTTAGGCATACATGTGGTGTACATACATACAAACATATAGATACAGAGAGAGAGAGAGAGAGAGAGAGAGAGAGAGAGAGAAACCTAGAAAAAGAAACAGAGAGAAAATAAAAATAATAATAAAAAAAAAACCCTGAATCTCATGCTCCCTGCCTCCAGCTCACTGCTCCCAAACCCTGTGGGAGAGAGAGCTCACTGCCGGGACAGGTAGGCACTCCTGAGACTGCACAGCAGAAGAGACACCAACACTGCCAACCCCTGCCCACATCCCTGGGCCAAGAGGAAACTGTATACGGCCTCTGGGTTCCCTTGGATAAGGGCACAGGAGCAGCAAGTCCGCTGCATCTGAGACACCGCTGGAACCTGAAGGGACCGACCAGATAAACAGGTCTCTGCACCAAAATCCCGTGGGAGGGAGAGCTAAACCTTCAGAGAGGCAGACACGCCTGGGAAACCAGAAGAGACTACACTGCCCACATCTCTGATGCCAGAGGAAAACACCAAACCCCATCTGGAACCCTGGTGCACAGAAGCTCCCGGAAAGGGTGGCGCAGATCCTCCTGGTTGCTGCCCCCACGAAGAGCTCATAAGCAATACCCCACGAGCAAACTTGAGCCTCGGGACCACAGGTAAGACAAAACTTCCTGCTCCCAGCGAACTGCCTGGTGAACTCAAGACACAGGCAAACAGGAACAGCTAAAGACCTGTAGATAGGAAAAACTACACGCCCAAAAGCAGAACACTCTGTCCCCATAACTGGCTGAAAGAAAACAGGAAAACAGGTCTACAGCACTCCTGACACACAGGCTTATAGGACAGTCTAGCCACTGTCAGAAATAGCAGAACAAAGTAACACTAGAGATAATCTGATGGTGAGAGGCAAATGCAGGAAACCAAGCAACAGAAACCAAGACTACATGGCATCATCGGAGCCCAATTCTCCCACCAAAGCAAACATGGAATATCCAAACACACCAGAAAAGCAAGATCTAGTTTCAAAATCATATTTGATCATGATGCTAGAAGACTTCAAGAGGACATGAAGAACTCCCTTCGAGAAACACAGGAAACATAAATAAACAAGTAGAAGCCTATAGAGAGGAATCACAAAAATCCCTGAAAGAATTCCAGGAAAACATAAATAAACAAGTAGAAGCCTATAGAGAAGAATCACAAAAATCCCTGAAAGAATTCCAGGAAAACACAATCAAACAATTGAAGGAATTAAAAATGGAAATAGAAGCAATGAAGAAAGAACATATGGAAACAACCCTGGATATAGAAAAACAAAGGAAGAGACAAGGAGCAGTAGATACAAGCATCACCAACAGAATACAAGCGATAGAAGAGAGAATCTCAGGAGCAGAAGATTCCATAGAAATTATCGACGCAACAGTCAAAGATAATGTAAAGCAGAAAAAAGCTACTGGTCCAAAACATACGGGAAATCCAGGACTCAATAGAAGATCAAACCTAAGGATAATAGGTATAGAAGAGAGTGAAGACTCCCAGCTCAAAGGACCCGTAAATATCTTCAACAAAATCATAGAAGAAAACTAAAGAAAGAGATACCCATAAGCACACAAGAAGCCTACAGAACTCCAAATAGATTGGCCAGAAAAGAAACTCCTCCCGACACATAATAGTCAAAACACCAAATGCACAAAATAAAGAAAGAATATTAAAAGCAGTAAGGGAAAAAGGTCAAGTAACATATAAAGGCAGACCTATCAGAATTACACCAGACTTTTCGCCAGAAACTATGAAGGCCAGAAGATCCTGGACAGATGTCATACAGACCCTAAGAGAACACAAATGCCAGCCCAGGTTACTATATCCTGCAAAACTCTCAATTAACATAGATGGAGAAACCAAGATATTCCATGACAAAACCAAATTTACACAATATCTTTCTACAAATCCAGCACTACAAAGGATAATAAATGGTAAAGCTCAATATAAGGAGGCAAGCTACACCCTAGAAAAAGCAAGAAACTAATCGTCTTGGCAACAAAACAAAGAGAAGAAAAGCACACAAACATAACCTCACATCCAAATATGAATAAAACGGAAGCAATAATCACTATTCCTTAATATCTCTCAACATCAATGGCCTCAACTCCCCAATAAAAAGACATAGATTAACAAACTGGATACATAAAGAGGACCCTGCATTTCTGCCTACAGGAAACACACCTCAGAGACAAAGACAGACACTACCTCAGAGTGAAAGGCTGGAAAACAACTTTCCAAGCAAATGGTCAGAAGAAGCAAGCTGGAGTAGCCATTCTAATATCAGATAAAATCAATTTTCAACTAAAAGTCATCAAAAAAAAGATAAGGAAGGACACTTCATATTCATGAAGGAAAAATCCACCAAGATGAACTCTCAATCCTAAATATCTATGCCCCAAATACAAGGGCACCTACATAAAAGAAACCTTACTAAAGCTCAAAACACACATTGCACCTCACACAATAATAGTAGGAGATTTCAACACCCCACTCTCATCAATGGACAGATCATGGAAACAGAAATTAAACAGAGACGTAGACAGACTAAGAGAAGTCATGAGCCAAATGGACTTAACAGATATTAATAGAACATTCTATCCTAAAGCAAAAGGATATACCTTCTTCTCAGCTCCTCATGGTACTTTCTCCAAAATTGACCATATAATTGGTCAAAAAATGGGCCTCAACAGGTACAGAAAGATAGAAATAATCCCATGCGTGCTATCAGACCACCACGGCCTAAAACTGGTCTTCAATAACAATAAGGGAAGAATGCCCACATATACGTGGAAATTGAACAATGCTCTACTCAATGATAACCTGGTCAAGGAAGAAATAAAGAAAGAAATTAAAAACTTTTTAGAATTTAATGAAAATGAAGGTACAACATACCCAAACTTATGGGACACAATGAAAGCTGTGCTAAGAGGAAATCTCATAGCGCTGAGTGCCTGCAGAAAGAAACAGGAGAGAGCATATGTCAGCAGGTTGACAGCACACCTAAAAGTTCTAGAACAAAAAGAAGCAAATACACCCAGGAAGAGTAGAAGACAGGAAATAATCAAACTCAGAGCTGAAATCAGCCAAGTAGAAACAAAAAGGACCATAGAAAGAATCAACAGAACCAAAAGTTGGTCCTTTGAGAAAGTCAACAAGATAGATAAACCCTTAGCCAGACTAACGAGAGGACACAGAGAGTGTTTCCAAATTAACAAAATCAGAAATGAAAAGGGAGACATAACTACAGATTCAGAGGAAATTCAAAAAATCATCAGATCTTACTATAAAAGCCTATATTCAACAAAACTTGAAAATCTGCAGGAAATGTACAATTTCCTGGACAGATACCAGGTACAGAAGTTAAATCAGGAACAGATAAACCAGTTAAACAACCCCATAACTCCTAAGGAAATAGAAGCAGTCATTAAAGGTCTCCCAACCAAAAAGAGCCCAGGTCCAGGCGGGTTTACTGCAGAATTCTATCAGACCTTCATAGAAGACCTCATACCAATAAGATCCAAACTATTCCATAAAATTGGAACAGATGGAGCACTACCGAATTCCTTCTATGAAGCCACAATTACTCTTATACCTAAACCACATAAAGACCCAACAAAGAAAGAGAACTTCAGACCAATTTCCCTTATGAATATCGAAGAAAAATACTCAATAAAATTCTGGCAAACCGAATCCAAGAGCACATCAAAACAATCATCCACCATGATCAAGTAGGCTTCATCCCAGGCATGCAGGGATGGTTTAATATATGGAAAACCATCAACGTGATCCATTATATAAACAAACTGAAAGAACAAAACCACATGATCATTTCATTAGATGCTGAGAAAGCATTTGACAAAATTCAACACCCCTTCATGATAAAAGTCCTGGAAAGAATAGGAATCCAAGGCCCATACCTAAACATAGTAAAAGCCATATACAGCAAACCAGTGGCTAACATTAAACTAAATGGAGAGAAACTTGAAGCAATCCCACTAAAATCAGGGACTAGACAAGGCTGCCCACTCTCTCCCTACTTATTCAATATAGTTCTTGAAGTTCTAGCCAGAGCAATCAGACAACAAAAGGAGGTCAAGTGGATACAGATCGGAAAAGAAGAAGTCAAAATATCACTATTTGCAGATGATATGATAGTATATTTAAGTGATCACAAAAGTTCCACCAGAGAACTACTAAAGCTGATAAACAACTTCAGCAAAGTGGCTGGGTATAAAATTAACTCAAATAAATCAGTAGCCTTCCTCTACACAAAAGAGAAACAAGCCGAGAAAGAAATTAGGGAAACGACACCCTTCATAATAGACCCAAATAATATAAAATACCTCGGTGTGACTTTAACCAAGCAAGTAAAAGATCTGTACAATAAGAACTTCAAGACACTGAAGAAAGAAATTGAAGAAGACCTCAGAAGGTGGAAAGATCTCCCATGCTCATGGATTGGCAGGATTAATATAGTTAAAATGGCCATTTTACCAAAAGCGATCTACAGATTCAATGCAATCCCCATCAAAATACCAATCCAATTCTTCAAAGAATTAGACAGAACAATTTGCAAATTCATCTGGAATAACAAAAAACCCAGGATAGCTAAAACTATCCTCAACAATAAAAGGACTTCAGGGGGAATCACTATCCCTGAACTCAAGCAGTATTACAGAGCAATAGTGATAAAAACTGCATGGTATTGGTACAGAGACAGACAGATAGACCAATGGAACAGAATTGAAGACCCAGAAATGAATCCACACACCTATGGTCACTTGATTTTTGACAAAGGAGCCAAATCCATCCAATGGAAAAAAGATAGCATTTTCAGCAAATGGTGCTGGTTCAACTGGAGGTCAACATGTAGAAGAATGCAGATCGATCCATGCTTATCACCCTGTACAAAGCTTAAGTCCAAGTGGATCAAGGACCTCCACATCAAACCAGACACACTCAAACTAATAGAAGAAAACCTAGGGAAGCATCTGGAACACATGGGCACTGGAAAAAATTTCCTGAACAAAACACCAATGGCTTATGCTCTAAGATCAGGAATCGACAAATGGGATCTCATAAAACTGCAAAGCTTCTGTAAGGCAAAGGACACTGTGGATTTAGGACAAAACGGCAACCAACAGATTGGGAAAAGATCTTTACCAATCCTACAACAGATAGAGGCCTTATATCCAAAATATACAAAGAACTCAAAAGTTAGACCGCAGGGAGACAAATAACCCTATTAAAAATGGGGTTCAGAGCTAAACAAAGAATTCACAGCTGAGGAATGCCGAATGGCTGAGAAACACCTAAAAGAAATGTTCAACATCTTTAGTCATAAGGAAATGCAAATCAAAACAACCCTGAGATTTCACCTCACACCAGTGAGAATGGCTAAAATCAAAAACTCAGGTGACAACAATTGCTGGCGAGGATGTGGAGAAAGAGGAACACTCCTCCATTGTTGGTGGGATTGCAGACTGGTACAACCATTCTGGAAATCAGTCTGGAGGTTCCTCAGAAAATTGGACATTGAACTGCCTGAGGATCCAGCTATACCTCTCTTGGGCATATACCCAAAAGATGCCCCAACATATAAAGAAGACCGTGCTCCACTATGTTCATGCAGCCTTATTTATAATAGCCAGAAGCTGGAAAGAACCCAGATGCCCTTCAACAGAGGAATGGATACAGAAAATGTGGTGCATCTACACAATGAAATATTACTCAGCTATCAAAAACAATGCCTTTATGAAATCCATAGACAAATGGTTGGAACTGGAAAATATCATCCTGAGTGAGGTAACCCAATCACAGAAAAACACACATGGTATGCACTCATTGATAAGTGGCTATTAGCCCAAATGCTTGAATTACCCTAGATGCATAGAACACTTGAAACTGAAGACAGATGATCAAAATGTGAATGCTTCACTCCTTCTTTAAAAGGGGAACAAGAATACCCTTGGCAGGGAATAGAGAGGCAAAGATTAAAACAGGCACAGAAGGAACACCCATTCCGAGCCTGGCCCACTTGTGGCCCATCCATATACAGCCACGCAATTAGACAAGATGGATTAAGCAAAGAAGTGCAGGCCGAGAGGAGCCAGATGTAGATCTCTCCTGAGTGACACAGCCAGAATACAGCAAATACAGAGGCGAATGCCAGCAGCAAACCACTGAACTGAGAATAGGACCCCCGTTGAAGGAATCAGAGAAAGAACTGGAAGAGCTTGAAGGGGCTCGAGACCCCTTATGTATAACAATGCCAAGCAACCAGAGCTTCCAGGGACTAAGCTACTACCCAAAGACTATACATGGACTGACCCTGGACTCTGACCTCATAGGTAGCAATGAATAGCCTAGTAAGAGCACCAGTGGAAGGGGAAGCCCTTGGTCCTGCCAAGACTGAACCCCCATTGAACATGATTGTGGGGGTGAGGGCGGCAATGCGGGGAGGATGGGGAGGGGAATACCCATAAAGAAGGGGAGGGAGAGGGATTAGGGGGATGTTTGCCCGGAAACCGGGAAAGGGAAAAACATTCGAAATGTAAATAAGAAATACTCAAGTTAATAAAAAAAAATTCTCATTACATTGATATCTAATGTAAAAAAAATAATAAAAAAAAAACCCACAAGAGTCTACCTTATTTTTTTAAGGTGCTTGGAGTATTTTTCTTTTTCAAATGAATTATTGAGAATAATGAGGTCTGCGTTGATATGCATGGACCATGTTATCACCTATAACTGTAAGACCATATGGCTATCTGTGGTCTGTGCTGCTGCCTGAGGTCATGTTATTATTGGTGGGCTGTTCTGCGCTAAGAGCCATGTATGGGTCCAGGGTCTTATAGCAGTTGGGAGCTGGGTGGATGTCGGTGGCCCGTGTTAGCACTGAAGATCATGTGGATGTTTGTTGTCTGGGCTGTCAACTGAGGCCATGTTGATTTTTGGTCCATGCTATTATTGAGGGTCATGTCTGTGTCCATGGTCCTACTGCAGTCAGGATTTGTCTTGATGTTTGTGGCCATGTTACCACTGAAGGTCATTCTTTTTGTGTGAGTGTGAATGTGAAGTTGCTTAATGCATGTGAAGCATCTAGGTGCATCTAGGTGTTTGATTTATATATATGTATGTATGTATATATATATATATATATATATATATATAGAGAGAGAGAGAGAGAGAGAGAGAGAGAGAGAGAGATTTGGAGGTTAGAGAAGGACAAAGTCAAGAGAACATAGTTTTCTTTCTCTACCCTTCTTTAACTCATTATCTTGAGACATCTATCTGAAAGAAAGCCCATGGTTTACACTAGACTGGTTGGTGAGAGAACTCTTTGTTCTAACTGTCTCTATACGTAACCTTCCCATGCCAGAGTCTCAGAAATATACAGTCATGCTTTTCACAAGTGTTTTGGAGAGTAGAATTCAGATCTTCATGCTAAGCAATAAAGTGCTTTATCAAAGATCCATTGATTATGTTTTAGTCTGTTATACCTGTTGAACAATCTCCTTTGACCCTCATCAATATTTTTTCTTAGTTGAGCTTCATCAGGTATATTAAAGTATAGTTATCTCAATCCTCCAAATGTATCCTTTTTAGTCTTTTATTGTTTACTCTTAACAACTGAGCTATTGTCCTAGTTCCCCAGCAATAATATTTTTGTGCTGAAGTCATGTCACAAGCAACCAGGGTATCTTTCTGAGCTTAAATATAGAATCCAAATATACCACAAACTCCTATAATGTTCAGAATCCAAGGAAAAATAGTATGCAAAACCTACATACACATGGTTCTTCCCCTAGAGGAATTCACATTACATAGCATGGCCAGCGAATGAATAAATAATGAAGTAGCAAAACAATCAATCAATCAAACAAACAAAACAAAAACAAAAAACCCTCCACGTGCTATTGTTCTGGAAATAATGGAAGCCAAGTTATTCAACATTGTAATTGTTTGAAAAAAAGCTGAGCTTTTCAACAACCCTAGAAAAATCTCAGTTTAAATAGCAATAAGACCTCTGATAACAATATTAAGAGTTAAATGTATTGTTTGTGAGTTGAATTGTTCAGTAATTCCACACAAAATGCACTGCAAGGTAACATTCCTTTATTATCACTACCAGCCAAGGGCAATTTTTATATTATACACACCTTGATTGCCAGAGCTGTGGATTTAAGGCAACTTGAATTACCTGTGATTCTGGAATACCAGTGTTTACAGCTAACACAAGAGGGAAACATAAACTAATTTAGTTTAAGTATTGTGTGACACAAGGCAGTAAGTAGTTTTATAACTACTTCTACAGAATAGCTTGCTAAAGACTTGAGTAAATATTTTATGGTCAGATAAACCAAAATTTTAGTTTAATACAAGGTTCAATAAAATATTTGTGAGATGCAAGTTTACCAATATATTTATAACAATTATGTGCTTTTGATTGTATTATAATAACCACAATTTTAAAATAAATTTATTTCACATACCAATTTTTACTTTGTGTTATAAATCCTGACCTTCAAATATTGGTAAAAATCAAAGAACTTTTTGATATGTGGTGATTTCATTAGCTTCTGATTATTTTTATGAAAATGGAATATGTATAATAAACATATAGTTGTATATAACGTGACATATTATTTAACTATATGCTCACCTGAAAGCACACACAGACACACACAGACACAGACACACACACACACACACACACACACACACACACACACACACACACACACACACACACAGCTTATCTTTGTGGTTCTTGAAAAGTAAACTCTTGATCCTTGTTACAGTCCTAGTACCTTAAACTTGAGTTACCTTTGTTCAATTTCTTTTTTGTCCATGACTGCACACTGCAATTTCTCATCTTATATATTTTGTTCATTATATAAATTTTAGTATAATGTTAAAAGAAGTTTAATGATAAGAGAAGTTATTTGAGAATCATACATATTTTCTATCTCTCAACTTTCTACCTCATTTGTCCAGCTTATATATTTCTTCTCTTCCTTTCCCTTCACTCTCTAAGCCAATTTATTCTTCTCTAAAATGCATATGGGTTTATAGTTCTTACTATGAACTTTAAAGAACCATTTTTGCAAGGAGAATTTGTGGTTTTAAATGACCATTATTTGTAGACTATCTTTTTGTGTTTTGTGACTGTTCAGATACATACATACATACATACATACATACATACATACATACATACACATATGTATTCATGTATATTCTCTTTACATATTCTGTTTAACTATTATGAGGTTCGGTTTGCATATTTGAAGTAATTTGTCTTGGAATTATTTGTTTTCTTATAAATAAAATTCCATCCATGTCCAAATTTAAAATCTTATATTCTGGTTTTTATTAGATCATGTTTATCCATGTAGTCCCCTGCTCCATGCGTGTGTGTGTTTGTGTGTTTGTATGTAGGTGTATGTATGTTTATGTACATATATGTGTATGTGAGTATGTGGCATATGTGTGTGTATATGTATGCATGTGTCTGTGTATTCATGTTCATATGCATGTGCGTGTGTTACTATATTTACCTCCTCTACTGGTTCCATCAAAATCTTAAATTTTTATTTTAAGTTTCATGATATATTTATAGTCATTTTCTACTTATACTTTTTCAATATACAAGATTAACAAAGATGATGCTTGTACTGAAATCACAATTAAAATTATTTACTTAGGGTTTAAATTTTATTTCTTTGTCCCTCCTCATGCATTCCCGCCTTTTCATTTGTTTGGGAGAGTTTCCCTCAGCTGCATTTCCTCTCACTCTTTCCTCATTTCCTAGTGGAGTTTTTGCTACCCTCAGTCCTTATTCCATGTTTGTCTTTAAATATGCTGTTCAACTGATAGTTTATCCTAATTTTGCTCTATTCATGAGTATTTTCACTTAAATCTAAAAGGGAGGCAGAGGAGGTTAAAGCACATGCTGCTATTTAATCTTCTGAATGCAAATAAATCTGCTTTTGTGTTTTGTTGGTCTGTCTTTGCTTTTATTATAGTCTCTTTCCTGTCATATGTTTCTTTATCTCCATCAAAGCTCACAGCATTCTCGTGGATCTGGCTTATAACTCTCTTGATTTTCCTTTCTTTGTAGTTTTCCTTTGTGATTAAAAATATCCCTTTTTATTTTTTGTTCCTCCAACTCACCATTCATAAGTGATAATTCATTTTATCTCATTTTTAACTAATTTACTTATATCACTATTTTAACCTGCTTTCACTTCTCCATTGTCTTCATAAGGTTGAATCCTTATAATATCCCATTTTTCTCCTGAAGTATAACACTATTTCATTAACTTTGAGATTGTAGAGTCCAGAAGAGTGACTTTCAATAGATGTTCGAATGATGCTAACACAAATGGTCACTGCCCTATACCAGTTTTGAATAACTGCCCAGCTTCCAATCTGAAAGTTGGAATCCAGGGCTGCCATTTATCTGTGATCTTTCAAAAGAATGTACAACATGCAAACCAATCTTAACACCTCCTGAATGCTGGAGAACCATGTAGTTCAGGGCATTCAAAAAGGTAAATACTAACTGTCAAAACTCCTAATTGAAAGATCTACAGGTCTCTGTGAGTCCAGTTATTATACCTGTACAGGGCAGTTTGACCAAATGCCCAGACTCTTGCTGATTGGCTCAATGCAGATCCATAGTTCTCTCTCAGACTGGGTGAGCAATGGCCTACTTAACCACCACACTGCCTGCTTCTGTCCATAGCAGTAGAGACACAGGAGAACATTTGTTTAATTGAGAATGGAGAATGAAACCAATTACTTTTTCTTCTTTCAAGAGTTTCACGGAACCTTTTCATTACCAAAAAAAAAAAGAAAAAAGAAAAATCCCAAAGTATCATAAACAATCACAACTTAAAATAACTTTAAAACAAGAAACACATTAGCATCTTTATTACAAATGTAATTGGTTTTCTTTGATTTTTCTTCATGGGGATAGGGTCACTAGTTAAAATACACCACTGTAAAATCTGCAATTTAAATTTCATTTCATGCTGCATTGTAGAAAGAGTTTACATAAATAGCTTCCATTAATCATTTAAAACAAAGGTTAAATGTAAATTAGCATCCAACTTTTTTTTTCTGTTATTTTTTAGGGTTTTCCGTAAAGTTTGATTTTCATGAGAGTATAGGAATCGATGTGGTTGAAAATAAAGTATTTTTAATCAAAGACTGACAACATCCAAAATATAATTGCTGTGGAAAGAATCCCATAGTGTCACCAGCATCATCTGAGGTTAAAGCATACTTGTGCTGTTCACTACAGTTTTAATCACATCAGTATTTAGTTTGGAAGTCACTGTCATTAGAACTCTTTCCTGCTCAGGTTCAGGAGCTACATGGAAAGCAGGGTTGTAGAAAGTGTTTTCTCTGATGGCTGCAGTTTCTTGAAGAGAAACCTTCGAATCGAAATCTTCCTCAGTTTGCTCAATAAAAGAAAGAACTAAAAAAGAATAAACATCAGTATGCTACAGAAGACAAGTAGTATACTACCAGGTTTGCTGCAGTGAGAGGAGACACGAATCTAGATAATCAATTGGTTTCAGTGGTTATACATTATATATTCATTCATTAGTAAGCACCTTGAATAGCTGACCAATTTTAGAATGATTCTATGCTATAGATCTTGGGTAATTATAGTTAAAACCTATTTACTCTTCTATTTATTTTTATGCGTTATCCTTACTGCTTTGGAATAGTACTGATGACAAGGGCGGATGTGTACAATTTAGAAACTATGCTAAGTAACCTGATATTTTATTATCATGATTAAAGTTCAAAGTGAACATGTAACTACTAGTATCTAAGGTAAAGTTTCCTAAAAATAAGATTTTGAAGACCTAAACATGGAAATATTAAATATTAAAAAAACAAAGCATCAGAAGCAATCCCTGTTTACTTAGCGATATAGAGTATTAGACTATTTTATGGAGTTTGGAAGGAGGAGTTGGTATCATCACATCTCTTAGTTTGACATCCATTTTTGAGTAACAGATTTCTAAAACTCGAGTTGCGATAGGAGGCTGTTTTAAAAAAAACAGCAATAAGATTTTACAATGTTGGAAAAGGGATGATTTTCAATGTATGTGCAAACATTTTGCAAATCACTGTTTTAATATTCACGCAGCTATAAGCTAGTTAGTTCAGCTATAAATTTCAAATGCATGAAGCAATTTTAAATAATTGCACTTAACTGTATTTGTGGACTTGCATTCATCTAATTTCAAGATCTTGCTGTAAAAGACTGCATGTTTATGAAAATACAACAGCTTATAATTCGTTCACTGCTGTAGACCTCATACTTCAGTGGTGCTCTGAACAGAGATGAAGATTCACTTTAAGAAGGCAACAATATCAACCAACCAGACCCCCCAAAGCTCCCAAGGACTAAACCACCAACCAAAGATTACACAGGGGACAGGGGTGCCTACAGCTCCAGCTGGAAATGTGGCAGAGGATGCCTTATCTGGCATCACTGGGAGGGGAGCCCTTTGGTCATGTGGAAGCTCGATGACCCAGCGTAGAACAATGCTAGGGCACTGAGGCAGGAGTGTGTGGGCAGGTTGGGGAGCACCCTCATAGAAGCAGAGGGAGGAGAAGGGGTGAGGGGGGTTCCTGGAGGGGAAACTGGGAAGGGGGATAACATTTCAAATGTAAATAAATAAAATAACTAACAAAAATGCAAAAAGAAGGTTCTACTATGAAAGTAAGTGCACCCTAGCCTTTATCTTCTGAGGAAATACTAAATTGGTATATCTAAATGAAAACAGATTACTCAACCCAGTGATTTGGAGAGGGAAAGTATGTCCAATGAGTTCCAGAAATTATTTCACAGAATTCCATAGCAGTTTTCTTTAAGTGAATAAAGTCAACAGAAATAAGCTTTGGGATTTAGGTCACTACAACAATCTCCAACACAATATGACTCCAATTTTATTCTTTGTACTTTAGTCTTTGAAAGAATCATAGTATTCCATCATCACTTAGAGCATGATCATGATGCATAACAACTGCACAGGGGGGAAACTTGTAAATTAATTTACATCTGAGGACAAATGTCACAAAAAGAACATCTTGGTACCATCCTAAAAGGACAAACATCAGCCCTTGAACGCCATATGCGGTCTGCATTATGGCATCTTGGCAGTGATCCACAATCCCTCTCCAGCAGTCACCATTTCAAAAATTTATGAGGACCTGAGAAGCACAGAAGGGCTAAAGAAGTCACTGGAGTTCTGCTTATTAGCATACTCATTAAGCCTAATCAATAATGGATGAACCATTTGTGGAAAGCATATGGATAAAATTACATCTTGGCTTAAACCATTCAGAAAAGACGTACGTATTTTGCCCCTTTGTTTGCTGTGTAAACATCACGTCAAACCTCGTTCCACAAGAGCTGAAAGAACTCAGGCTTCGATTTATACACAGGCAAAAATAATAAAGCAGCGTGCAATGATTTTAATGCTTGAAAAACATTTAGTGTAGCAGCTTTTGATATACAAAATTAATTGAGTATACAAGAATTAATTTTTCAAATATCCCTAAGTACTGCTTGAGAGAAATTTTGGTTTGGACATATTTCTTTTTCTTTTGAATTTGTCATGTAATCACAACATTTTCCCTTCTATTTTCTCCCTCCAAACCTCCCAGATGTCTCTTCTTCCTCTGCTTCAAGGCATGTTTTCTATCAATTGTTATTTCATATGTGTGTGTGTGTGTGTGTGTGTGTGTGTGAGTGTGTTGTATATACATATATGTTCCTAATTATATAACCTGTTGGGTCCATATAATGTTATTGGTCTCCAAATAACAGTTACAAGTGGAATTTAGTGGAGGTAGAATGTTACATTTCATTTGTCTAAGCATATTCTTAGAACTCTTGCATACTTCAGTGTAGAGCTCATTAAAACCCACACTTTCTGCTGGTACATGACCATGAATTCAGAATATACTTAAAAACGAGCACTGAGAGTTCATATTTAGAGAAGCACCAAGAGGACAGTCTAGACTCTGGAGGGACAACCCCACATCCCACTGTAATTTACTCTTCATATTGATATAATTCATTTGCTCCTATAGAACTCGGACTCAAGGCATGCTCTGAACAGAGCTGAAGAGTCACTTTAAGAGGGCAACAATATCAACCAACCAGACCCCCCCCCCAAAGTTACAACCAAAGTTACAAACAAAGTTACATATACAGAGATGTCTACATTAAATATAATGTAATGTTTTGGAAGAAATTCTGGAAGATGCTTAAAATTAGAATATGACATGAACATTGCTTAATAATGTATACAACTTGGTTCATCATTAACGATTAGAATTTCTGCTTTTAATTTTCTTGAGACTATTAAGATGCATTGGAATTTTGTCATATTTTCATGCTATATTTTTCTATGTTTTTTAATGATAGCCTATGTATGTGGAAATCTTAGAGGATTGTGGATTTTCATCAGAGTATATAAAAGTACATTCCTTTATTATGGCTTTTTCCTGTTGATATAGCCTTGATCATGCAGTATTTGTCATCTTTTCTACTTTGACACCACCCACTTTAGTTTAATGTAGTCAACCTTTGATTTGGGAAGAGTTTACTTCATGTACTCAAGAATGTTTGGAATTACTTTGCACACAAAAGTTGTCTATTTATACTCTCCTACTCAACTTTTCATACATTAGTCATATGATTGTATGAACACAGACTTGTATGTATTTATTTTATACTCTGAGTTTGGTATCGTTTCTTCAGTGTGTTTCTCTAATTACAGTTCTAGCCCTTGAGAGACATTACAGTTCTGCATGCTTGTAAAACATTCAGACCCTTGTGGGTATACGTTGGAGAAGTCGACTACTTTGGGCATTGTAAGATGCTAACTTCACTAATATCACATATTTTTCCATTGGAAAATCAAATATTTCCCAAAAGAATTTCTGGTTTGTTTGCTTGTTTGTGGATGCAGTAAGAAGCCGAGGTCTGTATGTTAGGTTTCCTTTCTGCTGTTAGAATGTCATTACTTCCAAAATTTTAGCTAAAGAAGAAGTAAACATATGTATATAACCAAAAGAAACAAGTACATCATTATTTCTGTCTATATGTAATAATCCATGTCCACATGAATATAATACAAATTTCTATAGGTAATTCTAGCTCTTATTAATGCAACTTATTCTAGCCTGCCACTCCCATTTTTCTGAATTAGTCTATTTCAAAAGTAAGATCCTTATTTTCTACCATACTTCTCTTGGTATAAAATATGTTTTCCCTTCTAATTTGGGGTGATTATAAATAACACCTTACAAATTTTCAAATACACTTTTTTTGAAGATATGTAGGTTTTCCAATCAGCTCTTTAGATATTTAGGAACGTATTTGCTAGACTGCCTGTTTTGTGGAAAATTGTCTTCATTTCTGTGAACTACTGTCAACTTGTTGATTCAATCTGAATTTTCCTAAGGAAATTGGAACTGAGTATATTTTCATATTCTCTATATCTTTGTTGGTGAGGTATCTGGACACTGTACATTTTCAAGATTAGCTGTTCACCTTATAGTCACTGAATTTAAAAGTAGTTTGTATGATTTGACTAAACATCTCTAATCACATGTGTTTTGATAAGGTTTTCTCTCATCCTTCGATGTGTACTTTTGACTTAGTGATTTTAACTTGTCAAGTTTTTGAAGTATTGTGATTTTGATAATCAGAGAAAAACAACATAAATTGAAGATAAATTATCTGCCATATTTTCCTCCAGAAATTTAACTTTGCAATTTAATTTACAGTTGTTGAATTGACATACTCTATGTTACTCTAGAATTTAAAAAAAAAAAAGATGCAGAAGTTTTGCTGGTTTGTGGCTGCCTATGGGCACACAGTGTTTCTGTGCCATCTAGTCCAGTGTCTCTTCTTCCTTTGTCAGCTGAAATTCCCTTCAGCATGTGCTTCCCTTTCTCTGCTGGCTGTGCTCTTCTGCCTGCTAATGGGAAATTTCTATGGCCAGTGCACCCCTGGCTTGATTCCAGCAGCGTTACACTGATCCTTGGGATTAAATACCCTGACTCCTTTTATTTTGTCCTTAAGCTTTCTTTGGCCAGTTCTGCCACACTCACCATGTAAACTAGAATCCACACAATCTTTGCAACAATAGTAACAATAATATCACTGGAGAATTAAAAGAAATTACCTTAAATTTTCTAAGAAAGCAAACTTAGGAAAGGTATGCAATGAATAAGTGAAATTTTTATAAAAAAAAAATAAGCCAGAAGACAAGCAGTTCCTAGCATTCAGGAATAGTAAAATAGAACTGTAGAAAACACTGAAGCAGAAGACACTTTGAGATTACTATTTTCTTCTATCTCCATAAGAATGTTTTTAAAATGTCATCACACTTCACATTGTATCAAATCTCCGTAGTCAAATTTAAAAGCCAAATTTGACAATAGGAGACAGGGTAAGATTTTCAAATAAACGGTGAACCAGTTTTCTCTAAAATAAAACCATCCCACAAAGCCCAGATTATTTTCAAAGGAGCAGTCTTTTTCAAAGTCTGTGAATGCGATGTTGTTTTTAAAATAGTTAAATCAGAGCTGGCTATTGCTCTCTGCAATATAGAAGTGCAGTAATGGTTGTTTAATGATATTAATCACAGACTCAATATCATCAAACTGAACAATCAGTTGTAATGTAAAGAAATAAGTTGAAAAAAATGTAAAATCACAATTCACATTGGATGTAAAGTAAACATTGAAAGATCCCCGAAGAGAGACCCTTACTCAAGTCTCGGGAAGTCTTGGACCCCAGACACAGAGAGAGCATTTTGGATGTAATAAGCAAAGGCGAGGTTTATTACGGAGACCTGTTACAGAGATCTCCAGGCTGACACATATCCCACTCAGGAGACAGAGGTGTCGACCACGAGTGGCTGGGAGAAGGGCTTTTTAAAGGAAGAAGTCACAAGCTCCAGGAGATTGGGGGGATGTCAAAAGGAAATACCAAAAATGTCACAAGGGGAAACTCTCAAAGTCACAGGATTGTTCTTAAGACTCTAGGGTTTAAATGAGGGGAAAGGTCAAGCATTCTCCTCAGAACAGATCCTATTGTCCTTTAGGGTAAATGTTTGTCAGAGTTGATGAGGTATCTGCATCTGAAACACATCTGGTTAGGCTTGGCTGTCTGGTTTCCTGAAATACTCACTGCAGGACACAATGGCTGGAGGGCACAAAGGGGACTTGAACAAACATCACAGGGGCAGAACAAAACCCATTACTCATTTACTCAGTCCGGTGATAAGTGGGAGGGTCAGTGTCCCTGAACCAGTTCTCCTGCATTTTTAATAATCTGTCTTCCTGAGTCAGATCCTGTTGCTGAGTTTTGAGCTAATTTAAAACTCTATCTTTCAACATCATCGTGATCAGAGAACCCAGAACAATGTGCTTTGCACAATGGATAGTGTTCCACAAGATATACTCACCATTCACTTGTCAGCTGCTTAGTGCTCATGTTATAGGCGTCTTATAGATCATTCTTTCAGGAACTAGATGTCATCGCAAGTATTATTTGATTAATAATTTAAGGAGCTGCGTTGGAACTACTGGCTGTTAGGAGAGCATACTCATTTCTCTTTCATGCTGTACCCACTCAGAGGTTACTTATATGTCAGCGGATGGCCACACACTTCTGGCCATATGCAAACAGCGTGTTTTGTTCTCAAAGGACTCTAAAAATGTAAAAAAGAAAGAAGGAAGAGAACGTGAAATAGGCAAGTGTATGTGTTAGGGAAAAGTTTCCACGGGAGATGGGATGAGGAAAGTATGGGTGGATATGACCAAAATTCATTGTATCACTGTATAAAATTCGCAAAGAATATAAAATACTGTGTTTTTGTAAAATCCAGAATAAGAAGCTGACCCTTGACCAGGTGAAGAGTAACATAGCTGAGGGGAGCAAATGTAAGTGGATTCACACCTATGAATTCACCCATTTGCATCAGATCTTGAAAGTTAAGCAGGGCTGGGACCAGTGAGTACTTGTCTGGTACAAAATTCAAGTGGTATATATCAATGATACCCCTACATAATGTAATAAAATGGTTTATGTTTTAAGAAGATAGTAAAACTGTGTTAAACTGGGGAGATCTATAAATATAGCCAAGGTGTGGTATGCAGTGATTTACTTTAAGAAATCAGGGAATGTTAAATTTTCTTGAGATTTTTTAGAGCAGCAGGGTTGATGTCCACAGTAGGATTCCAGGAACATTAGCTAGGGACCATTGGGCCAGTGATATCGACCACCTAATAAATAATTCTATGTTGTCTGGCCTTCATGAGATGTGGGATTGTTTTAGCAGAGATTGTCAAATCCATTTATAGCAATCATTAATTAGCAATTATAATTACTGATAATAGATGCATTACTCACAAAACCATGAGGCATTAAAAAGACAAAACGGTTTATCACCTGAGACTAGATGCACCCACAGGCTGAAGGAAGTGAGACAAAGACAGAGTACACTTTCTCTCAATTTTAACTTAAACAATAACAAAAGACTGAATATGAATTTCTACCAGGTAGAAAAAAAATTTAAAAGAGACATTAAGTGCTTATACTTTGTCATGTAAGTAGGTGTACCCTTCATGTTGTGTGGGGTTTTCTCATTTTTACTTTTCCCATTTTTTCCATCTGATTGGGTTTTTTTTCCATTAAAATTTTTATTTAAATCACCTTAACCATTTAAAAGGATATCAATGTGTGTGGATATTTTTTATAACATTTATTTATTTATTTATTTATTTATTTATTTATTTATTTTTACTTGTGACTGAAAGTAAGTCTGGATGGCTATGGAGCGGAATGACCAGTGCTTCTTCTCAACACGAGCTGCTGGGGCATCTTGACATGTCAATGAAAACAAAATGGGACTGACTTTTATAATATATCATTACAGAAAGCCTTGCAGATCAATTTTTATCTATGTCAAACTTTCTCAACCTACAGAAGCATACTACAGGCCAGTAGGTGTGACTGTAAATACCCAAAATTAAAATAGAGATGAACTTACTTTTTAATTACATCTATAGGCCATTTTCTACCATGTTCATCCATATTCTACAGTAATGGATTTTACAGTGAAGCTTAATGAAGAAGCGTCCGCTCCAACACTGTTCCAATCCACACTGAATCATAAAATTGTTGTAGCAAATAGGATGTAGCAGAATCACAGCTTTCAGGTTCTAATGTTAGGTTACAGAAAGCAGTCCATTTCTGCATTCTTACCTAGAATGCTACATACCCGAAGAGTAGGTGTTTCTATGCTAGTACTGTGGTTTCAAACTAGGAAGACAGTTTCTATTGAAGAAACAAGCTGACCTGGTTTTTCTGAGCTAAGCTTCAATGCTTCATAGTATTGAGAAATGCATAGTAAATCATATAATCACATGAGGGCTTACTGATAGTGAAGCATTGTTGTGGTAAAAAAAAATAAAAAAAGAATGTTTGCTACCAGTTCCTGCGAGCTGGGTCCCCTCACTCTGACTGCTACTCTGTCACACAGTCCATGAGCTGCCGTCTCCTGGCTGTCTCCCTTTTAGCCACTCTTTCCGTGAGGTCCCTAGGAGGTTCACATATGCCTGGTACACGCATATGCCTGGTTCACATATGCCTGGTACACGCATACGCGTGTACACACACACACACACACACACACACACACACACACACACACACACACACACACACACATCTCCTTCTGGGGGCCCTGTGCATTTTCACTTTACGCTGGCAACGGAACCAGTTCCTCATTCTCCAACTTCCTCTCAGACATTTCTTTCACATATTGTCCTCCTAAGCCTGGTAAAATCAAAGTTCCAGAAACTTGTAATTTTTGTTAAATTCTCAATCTACAATACATCCACAGAAGAAATTCACTGCCAATTAATAAAGATAGAAACTGCCCGCCTAGACAGGATAAAATTGACCTAGTCCATGTGAGTCAGAATCTTCCTCCTCCTCCTCTGTCTCCATCTCTCGCTCCTCCTCCTCATCCCTTCTTCCTAGACTTTTCCCCGCCTACCCTTCCTTCTCATCCAATGATAGGCTTTGTCTTCTCCTGGACCCGCCTTGCTGCATAATGACATCATCCTACAAAGCAGCATCATTATATCAACAGATTAGTGCTATGTGAGCCTTTCTTTCTTCTCATAAAACATCCACGCATTTATGAACTAAATATCCATGCACTTTCTCAGAGCAATCTTTGTCTTTCATCTCTTAACTGGATAAATAAGATCTTATTCCTGACCAGAATAAGAAAAGGAAAATATACATGTTTATTGGTTTTCTGTGACTTTAATTTTCTATGAAATATCTTTCAAAACAGTTAGATTCTCTGGGATATTTTAAGCATACTGTGACCTTTGGCAAATTCTCATGAAGTCTAGTTCTAATAATGTGTCTCGATTTTTTTCAACTGTATTGTGAACACTGACATTTGTTTACTGTGTGCTTGTTCTTTAAGGAAGGCTTGTTTAGGGGAAATATACGGTACTAACATTGAATACTTTTTAAAAGTTTTCTTTCTTTCTTTTTTTTTTTTGGTTTGTTTGGAGATAGGTTTGATGTAGCTCAGACTGGCTTGGAACTTGCAATACAATGACCTTGGTCTCTTGTTCCTCATAACATAAGAATGAGCCAGTCTACCAAATTAATGCAGTGTTAAAGACCAAACAGAGGATGTCTGCATAACCCAGCATGCACTCTGCTCATTAAGCCACAGCTTTATCCCTTGGAACTCCATCTTTTGGAGGATAAATTAGACACTTCAGGTGAATTTTCATATTCTAATGTAAGCACAGCCTTGTGTTTTTGTTACTGGTTTTTCAATTTACTTCTGCCAAGAAATCCATTACCTTATATCACACGTATCTTTAAATTGCATTCACAGCACAATTGCAAACATCTATTTTTAATTTATAATTCTAGTGATTACTTTAAAATTGTAACAGTACATATACCTTCCTTGCACTAGAATATGTACAGTTATAGGTGGGAAATTCTTTATCTTACAGTCTGCTAGAGAAGGAAGATGAAGGTGTTAATAGGAAAGAAAGTCTTAGATATAGAAGTAGAGAGTGCATACTGCATGTTGTACTCTGATGAGAGTACAACATAAACGACAGACCCACCAGGGTAATAAATAGACCTCCACAGACGTCTGACTGATCCTGGGTAGTGCAGTGTCAGGTACGTACTTCTCAGGATCCCGAAGAACTATACACATGTTCAAACAGATTTGCTTCTGTGGTACTATGGAACACTGTCCTGTTCAGATCGGGATGAATTTGCAATTTTATATATACTTCTAAAACTTCTTTTGGGCTTTTGTTTAATAGTTACATAGGGTTTTGTGTCACTTGAACAAAAAGCACCCTGAAGAGAGATTTCCAAAGGGAGCAAACATTTTCACAAGAGAACAACTGTCATGAGTAAACATTTTGGTCCTCAAAGTGACCAGGAATTATTGAGACATCATTCAAACCTGGTAGAATTATAACATTGAAATTGTATTTGAGTGATATTATTTTTCCAGGTACTATTACATGCATTGGGATATAGTCATGAAGACAGTTCTTGACCTTATGGAAATTCATCTCAACATAGACATAATGAAAACAGTGACTAGTCCTTGTTTTATATCTATTATATATTGCAGAAATGGCATCTAGTCGTGGAAACTGTAGGAAAATTAGATATGCATATGTTATCCTGAAACTGCTAGCTAATTTGTTTAAACAGCTTGAAAATGGGAAACTTCAAAGCTACTTAAATATTTTGAATAAGTGGCTCAAATTTAGGATTCAGCAAAAAGTAATTCAAGATTTAACAACTAGTACTAAGAAAAACAATAAATGTATGGATACAACAGAATAATACCTTGCAAATTAACAACAGAAAAATTTAAGTAGGATGTTCATTAGTATAAACAAATTAAAAACTAGTTCAGATTAAGAGATGGTGTATTAGCCGAATGGAATATTGTATAGTGTGTATTATACAGCCATTATGTTATATAAAATTAGAGCATACGCCCATAATCCATGGATTGGAAAAGTGAAATATATAACTGTATGCTCATAGTTCACTGCTGTTATCTTTTTTTTATCTTTATTAACTTGAGTATTTCTTATTTACATTTCGATTGTTATTCCCCTTCCCGGTTTCTGGGCCAACATCCCCCAACCCCTTCCCTCCTCTATGGGTGTTCCCCTTCCCATCCTCTCCCCATTACCGCCCTCCCCCCAACAATCACGTTCACTGGGGGTTCAGTCTTAGCAGGACCAAGGGCTTCCTCTTCTACTGATGCTCTTACTAAGCTATTCATTGCTTTTGGAGATCATAGACACAAGACACAAATATAAACACAATAAAGGCAATATACAGAAAGCCAATTACTAATATCAAATTAAATGGAGAGAAATTCCACTAAAACCAGGAACAAGACATGCTTGTCCAATCTCTCCATATCTCTTCAGTATAGTATTTGAAGTTTTAGCTAGAGCAATAAGAAAACTAAAGGAGATCCAGAGGATACAAATTAGAAAGAAAGAACTCCTTGTCTTTTCTATATAGCGTAGGATTCCAAGAAATGAGGTCATTTAAAGTGGGTGGGGATTCCCTCCTGTATTGACATCATCAACATAATTCCAGATACTTTTCTTTCAGAGATTTCAGGCATCATCGAGTTGACAGCTGAAATTAATCAATCCAGAAGCCTTTTCTCTTTTTGTATTTGTTACGCTGAAAATACATGGAAATTATCCACTGCTAATCATCCGTGACACAGCAAATAGAGTATGTTACTGTATGTGACTACCTGGGGAGACACGAGCAAATAAACACTCACCTTCCCCAAAAGATCAGTGCTAATAGACTAAAGGACAAACTCCACCAAATCTAGATTAAGAACCAATCAAATTTATCAACCAAATTCACTAACAGAAGCATGGATGACTTAAAGGCAATAGAATCATCAAAAAGCTCACCCAAGCTTAGGTGATTAGACAGGAAAGCTGCAACATTGGAGTCCTTTACACAATTCAGACCTTTCTGGAAATTGTTACTATTTATATAATATTAGGTTTATTTAAAAATAAGGGCTTTGCCTATACATTGGAAATTAGTAAAAATTCCTTGGAACTGTAAAGAGGAATTTTAATCCAGCAACATGGGTGCTCTGGCAAGGGATCACATCCTTTTATACACATAAATCCTTTTATGTCTGAATGATGCAATTGGAATACAGACGTGCCTTTAGCACACATTTTAATCTCAAACAATGTATGTAAAGTTAGTTTGTAGAAGGAAGTAACCAAATTTGAAAGTGTTGTCTAATTAAGGCACAAAGTGATGAAGAAAGAGTTAACAGACTGAGTCAGAGAAAGGATATGGCCAACTCTCAGTAGTACAGGAACAGCTCAGGGAAGAGAAGTGATTTAGAAGAGGAGAGAGAGAGAGAGAGAGAGAGAGAGAGAGAGAGAGAGAGAGAGAGAGAGAGAGAGAGAGAGAGAGACAGGATGGAGAATCAACAAAGTAGACACAGATGAAGACAGAATGAGCCGCCAGAGGGCCAGAGGATTAGAATGTCAAAGTTATTATGAGCAAAGAAATTTAGTGAGAAACCCAGAGAAGCCAGAGTGAATCTACCAGCTGATATGATCCAGCCGGCTTAGAGCAGAGTTACGAGCCAGAACAACTGAAGTGAACCAACCAGCAAGAGTTCACGGAGAACCAGAAAGATTGAGTTTAATCAGCATTAAGTCTCTGAGACTACAATTATGTCTGGTGAATAAAACTTACTTTTATTAGAGCTATCTCATCTAGAGTAGTTACGTACTGATATAACCCTTACCTTTTAAGAGAAAGCTGGCAGAAGTTTATTGTAGTCCTCATAATTTTATTTAGTATAATCAATTTTTCACACCACTGGGCCTTAAAACAAAAGCAAGTGTTATTGGAAATATATTTCTGAAACAAATGATGTTACTTTCTCCTCCCTGAACCTCAGTCTGAGAACAGGATAATTTGTATGTGACTTTGCATGGAGTATCTGAGTGTTTTTACCTAGAAACAGTAGAGGCAGGATATCTGTACTGCCTGGACATCTGTGTTAACCTGACACAAGCTGGAATTATCACATAGAAAGGAGCCATCCTTGAGGAAATGCCTCCATGAGATCCAAGTGTAAGGACTTTTCTCAATCAGTGATCAAGGGTAGGAGGGCTCATTGTGGGTGGTGCCATCCCTGGGCTGGTAATCCTGGGTTCTATAAGAAAGCAAGCTGAGCAAGCCAGGGAAAGCAATCTAGTAAGCAGCATCCCTCCACGGTCTCTGCATCAGCTCCTGCCTCCAAGTTCCTGCCCTGTAAGAGTTGCTGTCCTGACTTCCTTTGGTGATGAACAACAATGTGGATGTATAAGATGAATAAACCCTTTCCTCCCCAACTTTCTTCTTGGTCATGGTGTTTTGTGTAGGAATAACAAACCTTAACTAAGACACACTGGTATTGGGAGTTGGGTATTCCTGTCACAGCCTGACCATGTTTTTGGGAGGACTGTGGAAAAACTTTGGAAATTTGGGCTAGAGAAGGCATTGGGAGTTAAAAGTTCTGTGGGCTGCTCTGTAAGAGCTTGGAAGATAACGTTGAGAACAGTGCAAAGGTTGGAGGCCTGGCTTGTGAACTTTCAGAGGGAAGATTAAAGAATTGTATCAGTGCTGTTGCTGTTTTGATTATGAAGATTCCGTGGTTTTGGTTAGTTTGGGCAGCAGAATTAGCTGTAATTAACAAGATACCAGAACTACCGAAGCAAAACCTTCGCATTACTAGGATGATAGACGCTGGTTAGCTGGAGCTGGGAAATTAGCAGTGATTTAGAAGAGGCCAGCATTACTAAGGTAAAATCGTCTGGGAAGTGTTTCCTGAGAGCACAGAAAAGCTGTGTGTCAGAGGTAGCCATGGTTGTACCTCATGTTGGCAGCCAGACTTGGTAATGTATAAGAGTCACTGAGGTGGTACTGCTTTTGAAACATGAAATGGGTCATGAAGATCAGCTGATGCCTGGCACTTTGATAGGTCAGGAGAGTCCATTGGTGCAGTCTTAGTGGCAGTTGAAGGCCCAGTACTGAAGGAGTCATACAGAGAAGTTGAGGCTTAACACCATGAAGAGAGCACGTATGAGAGGCTATTTGTAAAGTGGAATCCAGGTGCAGCAGAAGATAGCAGTGTCTTGGGGATGCCATTACTATGAGATCACCACCAAGAACAGCAGTGCAGTAGAACACAGGCAGTTGAAGACTAGAAGACAAGCTGAGTTCTAAAAAAAAAAAGCAAAGCTGGAGAAGTGACCCAAGCCCTTGAAGGAGCCCAGAAATTTGTGAGTGCATCTCATACATTGGACAGTTAGGATTTGATTTTGCTTTTGATTGTGACTGTGCCTTGATATTTTTCCCTATTGAAGTAAGAAAGTATTTTAGTAGAGCCCACAGTTAAAAAAGACTTTAAATTTCAAAAGAGATTAGATATTTTAAAGGGATTGAAATTTTAATATGTAAGAATTTGTAGAGACCTTGGGACTGTTCTCTCTCTCTCTTTTTTAATTGTACATTTTATTTATTTACATCTCAAATGTCATCCCTTTTACCTGTTTTCCCCCTGCAAACTCCCTATCCCATCCTCCATCCTCCTGCTTCTTTGAGTGTGGTCCCCCTCCCACCAACCTACTTCTACCTCACTGCCCTGGCATCCCATACTCTGGGACATCAAACCTTCACAGGACCAAGGGCCTCCCATCCCATTAATGCCAGATAAAGCTATCCTCTGCTACACATGCAGCTTGAGCCATGGGTGCCTCTCTGTGTACTCTTTGGTTGGTGGTTTAGTCCCTGGGAGATCTTGGGGTGTGGGGGTCAGGTTGGTTGATAGTGTTGTTCTTCCTATGGGGTTGCAAACTCCTTCAGTTCCTTCAGTCCTTCCCCTAACTCCTCCATTGGGGTCTGTGTGCTCAGCCTATGGTTGATCATACCCATCTGTGTTTGTCAGGTCTGGCAGAGCCTCTCAAGAGACAGCTATATCAGGCTCCTTTCAGCAAGCAATTTTTGGCATCAGTAATAGTGTCTGGGTTTGGTGACTACAGATGGGATGGATCCCCAGGTTGGACAGTCTCTCTGAATGGCCTTTCCTTCAGTCTCTGTCCCCCTTTTCCTTTAGACAGATGCAATTGGGTTAAAATTTTGGAGATGAGTAGGTGGCCTCATCCCCCAACCAGGGGCCTTGTCTGACCTCTGGATATGGTCTCTACAGGTTCTCTTTTGTTGAGTATTTCAGCTAATGTCATCCTGTTGGGTCCTGGGAGCATCTTGCTTTTCTGGCATCTGGGACTTTCTGGTGGCTACACAGTTCCCCATTCCCCACTGCTACACACCTCTTTCCACTTTCCTGACCCTCTATAAATCACCCAGTCTCCTCCAATACCTGATATTGCCACCCTTTTACCCTCCCCTCCTCTGTTCCTCCCAAGTCCCTTCCAACCTCTAGCTCCTGTGAGTATTTTGTTTCCCCTTCTAGGAAGGGTTGAAGCATCCACACTTTGGTCTTCCTTCTTCTTGAGCTTCATATGGTCTGTGAGTTGTATCCTGGACATTCAGAGCTTTTTGCCTAATATTCACTTATCAGTGAGTACATACCATTTGTATTCTTTAGTGATTGGGTTATCTAACTCAGGATGATATTTTCTAGTTCTATC
This sequence comes from Rattus rattus, assembly GCF_011064425.1. Lineage (NCBI taxonomy): Eukaryota > Metazoa > Chordata > Mammalia > Rodentia > Muridae > Rattus > Rattus rattus. The sequence continues at coordinate 28,905,975 of NC_046163.1, forward strand.
CATTTGCCTTCAAATTTCATGAGATCATTGTTTTTAATAGCTGAGTAATACTCCATTGTATGAATGTATCACACTTTCTGTAACCATTCCACTGTTGAGGAACATCCGGGTTATTTCCAGCTTCTATATAGAAGCTATTATAAATAAGGCTGCTATGAGCGTAGTGGAGCATGTGTCCTTCTTATATGTTGGAGCATCCTTTAGGTATATGCCCAGGAGTAGTATAGTTGGGTCCTCAGGTAATACTATGTTCAACTTTCTGGGGAATCTACAGACTGGTTTCCAGAGTGGTTGTACTAGCTTGCAATCCCACCAACAATGGAGGAGTATCCTTTTAAAACCACTAGAAAAGAGATGAGGCTTAATAGTGATGTGTTTGTGTATCAAGTTGATAAGTGGTCAATTGTACTGACTGTTTTTTTCTGTCAACACAAAGTGAAGTTATCACAGGCAAAGGGGCCTCTCTTAAGGAAATGCCTCCATGAGATCCAGCTATAAGGACTTTTCTCAATTAGTAATCAAGGGTGGGAGGGCTCATTGTGGGTGGTGTCATTCCTGGGCTGGTAATCCTGGCTTCTATAAGAAAGCAAGCTGAACAAGCTAGGGAAAGGAATCCAGTAACCAGCATCCTCCCCCTCATGGTCTCTGCATCAGCTCCTGCCTCCAAGTTCCTACCCTGTGTGAGTTCCTGTCCTGATTTCCTTTAGTGATGAACAGCAATGTAAGTGTAAGTTGAATAAACCCTTTCCTCCCCAACTTTCTTCTTGGTCATGACCTTTTTTGTAGGAATAAAAACCCTAAATAAGACAATATCTTGTCTAGTTTGGCCCTTTGTGGTTGATCAACTACCAAATTCCATCATTTCCATAAGAAAATTGTACAGGAAAACTTTAAATCACATTTATTCTAGCATCAGTCCTCAAAATAACTGTGGCACTTTACTAATCAGATCCTATTGTACATAGAATTACTGATAAATATTTCTGTGTACCAGTATTTTAACAGGTCATATTTGGAGAATATGTCTATTCTTTCATATTCAAAAGTACCCATTTAAGATATTATTCATAAGATAATTTACCTATCATTATCCATTTGAAAAAGACTTAATATAAGTGTTACAATCCTTTCCTTAAGATGAGCTCCTGCAAATGGTAACACCAATAAGATACATAATTAAGTCAACAAAAATATTTAAGTTAATTCTTCTCATATCTTATACAACTATCTCACATACAATGTTTGAATGTATCCAATGCTTTCATATGAAATCATTTTTTCAGATATTATACTGAAATAAAGCACTAAAGCACTGAAATTATAGTAGTTAGCTATAATATTCTGTTAATACTTTAAAGAACATACTGAAAACATGAAAAGAATGATACCTCAAACATGCAACTTAAAATGTATTACCTTTGAAGGTAGACACAATTTCCCAAGGAAGATAGAGGTGGGGAGTCTGAGGTTTCACTTTGCCATTTGTACAACTTTATTTTCATGGTTATACTGGATTTTTGTTTGTTTGTTTGTTTGTTTGAAGACAGAGTCCCTAACTCATAGATACATCTGTCTTATAACCACTGCCTACCATAACAGCATTTTACATGCCTGTACTGACTAATTTTTGTCAATTTTACATAAACTAGAGTTACCTGAGAAGCTGGAATCTTAGTTGAGAAATGGCCTCCCTTATTATTAATCTTTGGTCATGACTGTGAAGCCTTTTGTGGTTAATGATGTAGGAAGGTTCAGTCTAGTGTGGATGTTGCTACACCTCCTGGGCAGGTGGTCCTCGGCTGTATTAGAAATCAGGTGAAATCCACTGTAGGGAGAAAGTCTATAAGTAGTATTACTCCATGCTTTCTGCATTAATCCATGCTTGTGTTTCTGCCCTGACTTCTTTCAGTGACCCACTCTGATTATGATGTATGAGACAAATAAATGCTTTCTTCTACATTGATTATAGTCATGGTATTTATGCAAGTAATCCAAAGAGTGGGAAGAGGGGAGTAGAAGAGGGAGGGGGACAGAGGGGAGATCCTGCAGTTTTTGATCCGTAGGACCAAGCCCTTCCTGCAAACCCACAATTCATCAATGGTGTAGATGTTCCTGGATAATTACAAGCATTAGATATTGCCTGAAAGGTATATGAGCTGCTCAACCCCCTCAATCTCCCACTCTCATGACTGAGGAAGGCTCATCAGCATCCCCCATAACCAGAGCAAGCTCTGCCTTGATGCTCAAGTGAGGGGAGGGTCACGAGAACATTTCTCCTACTCTGGAGACCCTAGGACCAGTTCAAGGTCATGGGGACCATCCCTTCCTCACCCATGTTACTGCATGGTAGACAAGTGGCAGGGCTGCTCACTCTTTCAGGCTGTGCCCCTGCCATCAGGGTCAACTCTACTGTGCTGCCCAAGTGAGGTGCAGGGCCACCTCTTCCAAATGCTGCAGCTAGTGAGGAGACATGGCCCTAGGGTCAGGTTTCCTACCTGCCAAAGGTGTTGGGGAAGCACATTCACAACTCCAACAATGTGTAGGGGTCACTCTCCTGAGTACTGCAGTTGGCTAGGAATGTGGACAGCTTTCTTTCTCTTAAGTCTCTATGGTCAGCTCCCCCATGATGCTGAGGTGAGGAGTAGGCCCAGTTATGCTCAGCCCTCGGGCATCAATATGTCCCAGGGAGCAACCCAGACTAGAAATGTCAGCCAGGCCAGGTAATAATAAACCCTTGCTGTTTCAGGGACACGTCCCCAGGTGGCACTCTCACCAAGCTATTCTTTACTAACCTTGAGTCCCCACTTCTGCCTCTCTTCATTGTGCCCACCTCTTTCTGTTTCTTTCTCTCTTCACCACTTATTTGTTCCTCTGAGTGGTGCCCAGAGTCTCTGAGTATCTAGGGTCATCTCAGGAGTGGTCTCAAGAGTGGTATGCTCAATTTGTGCATTACATCATTAGGCAGTAATCATCTGTAGCATGATCTGCCCCCTGGCCAATGCTAGCTGGTAGTCATCTCAGGCATGCTCCTTGCCTAGACCTGCCTAACTGGACCCATGCAAAGGTCATCTGTCTCAGGCTCAATCCTGCCCTGGGCCTTGATCCCAGGTTGGTTTCTTCCAGTCAGTGGACAGATCAGTGGCCCCACCCTGGGAGCCCCTCCAGGCCTGCTGGGTGCCAGACTGGTGGACATCTCAGGCTTTTTTTTCCCTCAGCTTCTGTTAGGCTACTAATCATCAGGTGTTCAGAGGTCAGAATTCTGAGAGTCTCTCTACTACCTACATGTGACATAGCACACATACTTACAATGCCTCTAGGAGCAGTGAAAAGCAAAACTCTTATCAGGGCTATTTATATCAGGTTTATTTATATCGTATTTTGTACTAAGGATCCATAAATGTGAAAGAAACATATGCTTTCCTGGGATAAGTGAACTGGTTGGCTGGGCCTGATGAATTAGTTGTGATTAAGGGCCCAGTATCACTGAAGCTAAAGTATTTCTTGAGGGTCAGCACACAGAAGCAGTAACCCAGAGAGGGTAAGACTGTCTCTTAAGCTGGCAGCCAAACTTCATAACACATAAAAGTCCTGACAGGATGCTGAAGAAAGCACAGAAGATGAATAATTTAAGAGGCCTTGGGGAGAAGCCGAGAGTTAGCTATCTACAGAGAGGCCAAGAGACCATCGGTGAAGGTGCAGCCGCCACTGCAGTGTAGACCTCATTGTTAGAGATAGCAGAACTGTGTGGTAACTACAGGGACAGTGCCTATGTGGAATGCAGCCTGTCTGATGCTACAAATGGCAGACCCAAAAGCATAGGGCTACCTAAACCTGTTGGAGCCAGATGGAGAGTTAAGTTCCAGACATTAGACAATAAGCTTTATTGGATTTGGTTTTGGCTTTGATATGATTTTGACTGTTACTTGGCATTCCCTCTTGTAATAATAAAGATATATGGCTTATTTGGGATTTTACATACACAAACACACACATACACACACACATAGCATATGTATGTATATATATATATATGTATGAAGTCTAATTAAATAAAAATATTTTATAAACTCTTAAAATAGGACTTTTAAAATTATACTCTGATATTTTGTGATATTAACATGAGATATTAGAGAAAAATAGGAAAGGGAAAGTTATGGTTTGTGATATATTTGTATGTTAGGTCAACAAAGGGTCATTTGTGCTGGTTTGTTTTTGTCAACATATTACAAACTAGACTCATCTGACAAGAGGGAAACACAACTGAGGAACTGCCTCTATCAGACTGCTGTAGCCCAGCCCACTGGGGTGGGGGGTTGGATAAACCTGGGCTGGTGGTCCTGGGTTGGATAAGAAAACAAGCTGAGCAAGCCGTGGAGAGCAAGTAGTTAGCAGCATTCTTCCAGTCTCTACCTCTATTCCTGTCCTGAATTCCTGCCCTGGCTCTCTAATACTATAAGACCTAAACCAAATAAACACTTTTCTGCCCAAGTTACTGTTGGTCACAAAGTTTTATCACAGTAAAAGAAAAGAAACCCTGATAATGACAACTCAATTGGAATTGTTCATGTTACCTCAGTTTTACTTATGTTTATACACTTAATAGATATACTTGTAATTAAGCCTTCAAATGTTACTAAAGTTTAAAAAATAGTAACGGTAACAACAACAAACTATTCTAAAACATGAATAGGAAAAATTACTCGAGTCCTTAAAGCAGTTGTTTCTTGCTTCACTTACCTTACTCCTATGACTCAAGGAATTAAACCAGGACTTTCTTGATCATGGCATTGTATTGTAGGTATGGAGTTAGATGAGCCACTCTCACATGGCTTGCTTACCAGAACATATTACTGTTTGTTCAAATACAAAATTTGAACTACCCAGGCTAATAATTGTTTATCAAAATTAACTATGTACATATACGTTAAATAATTGTCTATCTTTCCATTTGCCTTAGTCTCTTAGGTACTCTAGACTGAAACACTGAGGACTTAGGTGACTTACTATCAATAGAAATACATCCTGTCAGATCTGGAGGCCGAAGTGCAAGATCAAAGAGGACTCTGCATCTCATGCGGCTCTGTTTCCTTGTTCACTGGTGCTGCTTTTCTGTGTGTAGCCATAGGAGAGCAGAAGAGACGCTCCCTTTGTCCCATTTCAGTGGAATGTTAGTCTCATTGATGAACGTTCTGCTCTGTCATCTAATCAACAACCAAAGATCCTACTTCATCATACTAACCACCTGGGCTTCCTCATGTGATAGGGAAAAAGAAAATGCTCAGCTCATAACACCATTTTTCTGGTTATGTATTATGATGACCAAAGGATTGAATTACAAATTAACCTAGAATATCTGGTCACTGTTAGGCTATGAAACACAGTGCTGAAGAGGTAGAGGTTAAAACGCCATTATATATTCTAAAAGGACAAGTGTCTTCTGTTGTTGGTCATGGTGACCCAAATATAGTCTTGCCTTTGTAACATTCTTTTAACATTTTCCAGCTTTATCTGAAGCTCACATTATGCTTTGTAAATGACCTTTTGCTACTTATCACAATGCTGCAAATGAATTTGAGAGAAAAAACAGATTTCCAACGCATAAAAAATTTCCATACATAACACAGAGAATGTCAAAAAAAAGCATATAATATGATCTGGCTGTTTTTTATTACCACAAAGAAATGAAATACTTATGGAAGATGATTTAATTTTTCTGAGAGTTATTGGTCCATATCTAAAATGAATAGTTATTTTCTTCCTTGATGATGAATTACGGTGTGATGAACAGTGTCAGATAAAGAATAGTACTCAGAATATATTAATGTTATTAGAATTTAAGTAACTGTTCTGTTACAAATAACCCCTCCCTCGGCTTTTTAGCAAAAAGATAATATTGTAAGTTTACTCTGAATTTATAAGTTTATTTGCTGCACACATAATTAAATATGGTGGTTTGCACAGTATATAGGAATTAAAATATTATTTTAGAGTACTTGAAGCATGCTAATTTCGCCTTATTTCTGCAGTGTTTTATTTCTTCTGGTTCTCCAGTGTTGTACATGTAATTTCACAACAACACTTGAAAGTATGTGAGGAAATTGGAGAACATGAGTTAGTGTCCCAGTCAGAGTTATCCTTGCTGTGATAAAATATCGTGACCAAAAGCAAGTGGGAGGGGAGAGATGATTTGCCTTACTCTGCACCATCATAGTCCATCAGAGAAAGAAGGAAGGGCAGAAATTCAAGCGATGCAGAAACCTAGAGGCAGGACTTCATGGAGTAGTTGTGATTACTGGCTTGCTTTACCTGATGTCTTTTAGAACCCAGGCCAGCAGCCTAGGGGTAGCTCCATCAACTGGGCCCTCCAACTGAATTGGGAAAAATTTCAAGTGTCTAACATTGATTAGAAGACACTTAATTGATGGGATGACACTTTTAAATGGGTTGGTATGTCAAAATCTTGAAGATAAGCAAAAGAACAGTCTTCATAGATAATTGTATATCAAGTGATAGTTCCTAGTTATGAATTATGTGCAATCTAGGGATATATAGTAATATTTTGGGTTTTGCCTAAAGATAATTATTCCTAAGTAACCTTTTTTTTAGTTTTTATTTTTCCATCTTTATTAACTTGAGTATTTCGTATTTACATTTCAAATGTTATTCCCTTTTCTGGTTTCTGGGCCAACATCACCTTAACCCTCCCCCTCCCCTTCTATATGGGTGTTCCCCCCATTACTGCCCTCCTCCTAAGAATTCTGTTCACTGGGGGTCCAGCCTTGGCAGGACCAAGGGCTTCACCTTCCACTTGTGCCCTTACTAGGCTATTCATTGCTACCTATGCACTTGGAGACCAGGGTCAGTCCATGTATAGTCTTTGAAAATAACCCTTTTTAAATAATATTTAATTTATGTGTATTTTCCCCTTAATGTATGAGTATATGTGCACCACAGGCATCTTGTGCTCATGGAAGCTGGAAAAGGGTGTTAGATTCTCTAGGACTAGAGTTATAAACAGTTTTAGATGCCCATTTGGAGGCAAGGAACTGAACCCAGGTAGTCTACAAGAGCAACCAATGCTCTTAACTACTAAGGCGTTGCTTCAGGTCCTTGACCTCTCATTTTAAAAGGATGCAAAAGGCTCTATTATAAAAGGAATTCTAGTTAGGTGTTTTTTCTAAAATACTAAAACTGAATCTATACAAGTATAATTCAAATTTATTAGGAAAATGTGTGATCAGAAAGTGAGAACTAAAGTTACTCTAAAATTATCATTATGCAATAAGTTAGGTTTATATTATTCATAATCTATTTAATAAAAAGGTAATTTAATTTCAAGCATTGTTTAAATGCATCTATTAATCCATTTGACAAATGTTTATTGTTTGTGTGCTGGGTCCAAAGCCCTTGTGAGAAGCAAACATATCATGGAACATAGTGGACTGTGTTGAGAATAGTGCTATATACCATATCATTGTGCAATACTTTGATACAACAAGTGCTGACTCACTCTGGAAGTGACATAGGAAAACACCAGTTTGCAAAGTAAAAAGAAGAACTTGTCACCTGCACAAGAAAATCCAAGATGATTATGATCTGGGAAATAAGCCTCATAAAGAAAAGTTTAAGGAATAACGAAAGTGTGGTCAAACTGAAGGCAGAGGAATGGACAAGGGGGCAACTCTAAAAGGAGCGCCGGACAGGAGAACTCAGCACACAGAGGTTTGTAGCAAGTAAAACTGGAACCAGGGCATGACTTGCAATGAGAGGAGGGGATCCATTATGCTGGTCTACATGACAATCCTGTTGTTATTCTTTAATTATCCAATAGCAACAGCTGACTGTCAGAACCATTTAAATTAGGGAATGAGAAGATGATTTGAATGCAAGTGATCTCTCAGACAGTGGAGACCAGAAATGGTCACAATAAAGACAGGAGAAGTTCTTTCAAATGGCTACTGCAGTATGTAAGTTTCATGTAGAAGACTAAGGAATAGAATATGTCAAAGACAACCCCCTGATGTTATATAGAGAACAAAACAGAGAGTGGCTGCAATAAAAACATGCTCTATTGAATGAATAGACAGTATAAATGGTGTAAACTTTTTATCTTTTTTCATTTTCTGTGGAGGGCACAAGGTTGGGAGAGTAGACCTGGGAGAAATACGAAGTGGATCTGGGTGGGGGGGTACATTGTATGAAATTCCCAAATAATCAATGAAAATATTATAAACACAGATAGGTCAAATTGGAGGATTTACAGTCACAGAACTATTGCATGTGAAGCCTTTATAAACTGCGGCGATAGAGAATAGTAAGTTAACTCTCTGTATAGTAGACAAGGAAAATTTTCAAATATGTTATAACAGTGCAGTGATCCAACATTAGCAGTACTTAATGCTTGCTATTCGGGGCACCATTTCCTGATTTGAGGTACATGCAGGAATGAATAAGAGGACCAATATAATCAAACTTGGGAGTTTTAATAGAAGTGATAGGCAGTCAGAAATAATAGCATAATCATAGGCTTTCAGCCTGAAATTAATTTAATGTCTTGATCATAAAATGTACTGATTGGCTATGAAAATTAAAATTTCCTTTAAAAAAAGCTTAATTTTAATAATTAAGATACACTAATGGAAATGTGCATACAGTTCTTTATTATGCTTTCTAATTTCCAGTGCCTGCACCAGTTAGCCTACCACCATAGTCAACAGTGTGTGCTCTTTGTCATCTTCATCAACAAGCAGGAAAACATGCAAACACCTCGTGAAAAACTGAAAAGTTAGAAAGTAGTGTATGCATAGAGCTTACTTGGTGACCTGGGGCAGAAATACTGGGCAGCAGAATACACAGCTCAAAAGCCCAGGTCTTGTGTTCTTTATTTTGTTTTTCAACCACATTGCGTTTGTTTCACTATTTGAATGAGAAAGAAAATATAAAAAAATTAAAGGAAATGAAAACATTGCAAACTTATTATCTGTTGCTTTGAAGAATTCTAAATATATGTGATTAATGACAAAGAGAGCTATAAGAAACATGAAATACATATTCTCCCTATTTTCCTGTTGAATAGTTTGAGCTATGATGCTTTGCAGTTTAGCATTTTAAGTTTCATTAATTGTAGAATAAAGTCATGCTTCATTTTTGACAATTAAGTACAATTTTACTGGAAGGGAGAAAGAACTCTGAATTGGACTCAAAGGAGAAATCTTCTTTAAAGGTCACCCTTATTAAATGGCATGACAATTTGATTATATCGTTCCTGCTCAATACCCCAGACTATTCCCCACACAGTGGCTGAAGTGATGCTTCATAAAATGAAAGTCAGAACGTGTTGTTTCTCTACCCAGCACCTCACTAAGCCTCTTCATTTCTCTCTGAATAAAAGCTAAAGGTTTTGTAATCAAAAGACACTGGCTCTGTTTGTCCACCTCCCATCTCTCTGGAATATCACCCTTTCCCTTTGCCACTCCACTACAACCACCCTAGTCCTCTTGTTCTTTTAAATGTCAAGCTTGCCCCTTTGCACCGCCTTTGTGCCATTTTCTCTACTGCAAATTGAATCTCTGGGCCAGGCACCCAGAAGTGAACCTCCTTATTTTGAAGTCTCTGACCAAATTATAACTTCTCAATGAAACTTTCCTTGATAACTTTATTTTAAAACAAAAGTCTTGCTCTACTGATACAATTTTCTCATCCTTTATATTATCTCATTCTTGTTCACAGTTACCAACCTTTTCAATATCACAAATGTTACAGACACTGTTTATACCCTATATTGGTTTCTTGTTTTCCATTGAAGAAACTGATTTCCAAATCTTATGGATATTTCTCTATTATATATACTTCTGCCCTCTGAATATCAGTCCACAAATAGAAAGTGTTTAATAGAACTTATTAAACAAGTGAGCATTTTCTCTTTCATCTTCATAGAAACTTCCCTATAGAACAGAAGAATGTGGAAACATTTCTATCAGAAGGGATTAAGAAGGCAAAGGACACTGTGGTTAGGACAAAATGGCAACCAACAGATTGGGAAAAGATCTTTACCAATCCTACAACAGATAGAGGCCTTATATCCAAAATATACAAAAGAACTCAAAAAGTTAGACCGAGGGAGACAAATAACCTATTAAAAATGGGGTTCAGAGCTAAACAAAAGAATTCACAGCTGAGGAATGCCGAATGGCTGAGAAACACCTAAAAAATGTTCAACATCTTTAGTCATCAGGGAAATGCAAATCAAAACAACCCTGAGATTTCACCTCACACCAGTGAGAATGGCTAAGATCAAAAACTCAGATGACAGCAAATGCTGGCGAGGATGTGGAGAAAGAGGAACACTCCTCCATTGTTGGTGGGGTTGCAGACTGGTACAACCATTCTGGAAATCAGTCTGGAGGTTCCTCAGAAAATTGGACATTGAACTGCCTGAGGATCCAGCTATACCTCTCTTGGGCATATGCCCAAAAGAAGCCCCAACATATAAAAAAGACACGTGCTCCACTATGTTCATCGCAGCCTTATTTATAATAGCCAGAAGCTGGAAAGAACCTAGATGCCCTTCAACAGAGGAATGGATACAGAAAATGTGGTACATCTACACAATGGAATATTACTCAGCTATCAAAAAAACAACGAGTTTATGAAATTTTAGGCAAATGGTTGGAACTGGAAAATATCATCCTGAGTGAGCTAACCCAATCACAGAAAGACATACATGGTATGCACTCACTGATAAGTGGCTATTAGCCCAAATGCTTGAATTACCCTAGATGCCTAGAACAAATGAAACTCAAGACGGATGATCAAAATGTGAACTTCTCCTTTAAAAGGGAACAAGAATACCTTGGCAGGGAAGAGAGAGGCAAAAAGATTAAAACAGAGACTGAAGGAACACCCATTCAGAGCCTGCCCCACATGTGGCCCATACATATACAGCCACCCAATTAGACAAGATGGATGAAGCAAAGAAGTGCAGACCGACAGGAGCCGGATGTAGATCGAGCCTGAGAGACACAGCCAGAATACAGCAAATACAGGGGCGAATGCCAGCAGCAAACCACTGAACTGAGAATGGGATCCCCGTTGAAGGAATCAGAGCAAGGACTGGAAGAGCTTGAAGGGGCTCGAAACCCCATATGAACAACAATGCCAAAGCAACCAGAGCTTCCAGGGACTAAGCCACTACCCAAAGACTATACATGGACTGACCCTGGACTCTGACCTCATAGGTAGCAATGAATATCCTAGTAAGAGCACCAGTGGAAGGGAAGCCCCTGGGTCCTGCTAAGACTGAACCCCCAGTGAACTAGACTGTGGGGGAGGGGGGCAATGGGGGGGGGGGGGGGAGGGGAAAACCCATAAGGAAGGGGGGGAGGGAAGGGGATGTTTGCCCGGAAACCGGGAAAGGAATAACACTCGAAAAGTATAAAAGAAATACTCAAGTTAATAAAAAAAAAAAAAACAAACTCGATTACACACACACACAAAAAAAAAAGAAGAAAGAAGCATGTATCTTCCAGCTTCTAACTTGTCTAGAGAACCCTAGAAAGAAGTAGATTCTTGAACATACAAGATACACCAGAAAAGTCTCAAAAACACTTTTCAATGTGTTTTTAAAGATTAAAAAAACCCAAGTATAAGAAAAGTTTGATCCCTGTAGAAAGGTGTGGCAAACAGCCACTTTCTTAACTGAGATCAGTTGTTCTAGACAAACTCAAAGGCAGCACTCAGAAATATACTGTTAAACTTTATTAAAAGATGAGTATGAGTTACTAAAATAATATGAAGTCTATTAGAGGCCGTAGAGGTGAGGAAAAAATACTGTGTACATTTCCAAGATCTGCTCTACAATTTTGCAGATGCTCATTAATGAATTGGGGCAAGTCTTTAAGAATTTTGTTCCTTGGTAAAAACCTGTTGTACATAAATAACCATGAAGAAAGGTGACACTTTCATTAGATCATCACCCCAGTCTCTCTAGTAGAACAAAAGCCACGAACACTTGAAAAAAGAGACAAAGTAGGTGAAAATCCTAGCATGTTCAGGGCATTGGTTACACCTTCCTGAAGGGCTTAGGAAAGGATTGTTCAGGAACAGGCTGGTAATATATGCTTTCCTGAACACTAGAAATGAGGCAAGGCAGGAATTTTAAGAATAGGAAATTTGACATACAAAGGGAAAACGTTCAGATAAGACAAAATGTTACCTAAAAATTAATGAGTGTCTGATCTTTTCTGTTCTGAGGATAAGACTGACAAATGCTGAAAGCCAAGTAATGTTAGGAAAGGAATATGATTGCTGTCCCCGCGACTTTCTCTAGGATGCTGTGCAAAGGTAAGGCCTAAGTCTACACATGATGCCAAAGTTGACAAGCCTTAGTTCTACACAGCCAAAGAGGTATTCTTGACTTGTGTTCATGAAGCCCTATCCCCAGGCTGTCTGTATTGACCCATAACATCACCCAAAAAAACCTAGCAGAAGAAATTCATGTTCATTTATAAAAGGAAATCTAAACATTCCCCCGAATAGACTTTCAATACCAAGGCTTTCAGAAACTTGAAAATAATTTCATTAGCAAAGACCCATATAATCTGAAATTGAAAGGATGTTCAAAGACGTTCCATGAAAATAGGAACCCAAAACAAGCAGTAGTAACTGTCCATCAGTTAACACAGAGTATGAGACAAAAATAATATGAAAAGAAACAAAAAAGGTCCTGATATAATAGTAAAGGTATCAATTCAACAAGAAGACTAAAAACCACATGAAAAATATATGTCAGTTTATGGTAAAGTAACCTTGTTTTATAAAACAAATCATATTCACTGGAAATAATTTGACGTTTTAAAACTAGCAGAGCTTGAGGCAAAACAAAACCTGATTCAAAAATACATGGAGTTATCACAAATAAAATAGATACTTAGAAAATAAAATATAAAGGAGGCAAATAAACCTATGTTACCACAGCTGACAGATTCATGTGGAAAGTATAAAAATTCACTGGAGAACTGACAAATTTTCCAACAAGTGTTTTGAGAATCCAGGCATAGGAGATGAATGTTTTATTTATTTACTATTTTGAAGTTATAATTACGTCATTTATTCTTTCATTTTCCTCCCTCCAAACTCTTCCCATATCTGTTTGTGCTCTTTTTTAATAATATATTTAAATTGTTATGATAAAATATATTAAACATATGATATTATATAAATGCATAAATATAACCTGCTCAGTCTGTATAATGTTACTTGTGTATATGTTTTTCCAGGCTGTCCATTTGGTATTGGATAATCAATTACTATGTTCTTTCATAGGGTAGAGTATTTCTCTCATTTGAAGGTTTACTTAGTTATCTGTAGTTATTGTATGAGGTGAAGGCCTACTTCTCCATCCACTTAGGTTTCAAATTATTGTTATCCTTGTTCTGCTAATGTTTAGGAAGACATAATGGTAAGACTTTATGGGCATAGCTTCTGACATTGCTAGAAGAACAAATTTCACAGCAAATTTCCTGATCCTCTAATCCCTAAAATATTTCTGTCCCCTCTTCTACAACATCCCACAACATTTAGATGTGGGAGGGTTTTGTACAACTTTGCAGTTTATAGGTTGTAGTTTTTCTATAATGATCTCTACCTGATAAAAAGAGAAAATTTCTTCAAAATAAGGAAATTGATCTTTTAATGCAGTATGTTCTGATTATAGTTTCTCCTCTCCCAATTCCTTCCATATACTTTCCACTTCTTGACCCCCGATATTTCTCCCCAACTCTCTCCCTCTCTCTAAAATCAAAATAAACAGGTACCTAACAACAGAGGAAGAAGGAGGAGAAGTGGAAAAGGAAGAGAAGGAGAGAAAGGAGTTGGAGGAGGAAGAGAAGAAGAAGAAGAAGAAGAAGAAGAAGAAGAAGAAGAAGAAGAAGAAGAAGAAGAAGAAGAAGAAGAAGAAGAAGAAGAAGAAGAAGAAGAAGAGATGTGTTGCATATTCTTAGATGATAACCTAACTATATGTGAATGAAGTGGAATCAAAAAAATAAAGGTTCACCTGTAAGAGAATTTTGTTTAGCTTGAAGTATTTGAATCCACATTGCTGTCACAAAACAGAGATATTTAACTTGGATCTGGAATTGGGAAGAAAGTTCTTAATTTTAGAATTTGAAGTAGAAAGACACACCTTTAACTTAGCCACATCTTCTGCTGGAATTGTACATAAGGTCATGGAAGAAGGAGGCTTTTGCTCTTTGCTGCTTGCTCCTGCCTTGCTCTTATGTCCACTCCCTTACTGCCATTAGCGCCTACTTCTGTAGATAGAATCTCTTATAAGCATGACCTATCAATAAAAGTAGCAATAGCCAATTAGCTAACAAAGGAAGTAAGAAGTGGCACACTGGCAGGGAGAGATGGGATTCTAGGAAATAGTAAGAGATAAAAGAGATGTTGAGGGAGATGCTAAGGAGACAAGAAAGAAGAGGGCTGGGACTCAAGGAGAGGCAACTAACCAAGTGGAACAATGGAATAATGGAATAATTTAAGTGGTTAAATAAGTTAAGAGCTAGTCGGAGAATGAGCCAAAGCTTATGGCCTGGGCATTTAATAATAACTAATTAGTCTCAGTAATAATTCTAGGAACAGGACTGTGAAGGGAAAAAACTTACATATGTTTTAAGCATAATTCATTGGGATTCCAGCATCTACTAAAGACCAACAGATACATCCAGTCTCATGGATTGAGAGATGTGTAGATTCTTATATTTTTCCATTCATAGCATGTCACTGTAGAATTAGTTGGACCACAGCTTGTAAGTGTTTCTGATGAATCCTCCTCTCTCTCTCTCTCTCTCTCTCTCTCTCTCTCTCTCTCTCTCTCTCTCCATATCATTCATATATATATATATATATATATATATATATATAAAATTGGTCCTATTAGTTCAGCTACTCTAGAGAATATTGACTAATACAATAGGATAAAGGAAACAAACAAATGGGCAAAACTAGACCCCTTGTAAAATGAAACAAAGAAACACAGATTTTGAAATACACAATCACATACACAGAAAACCCACTGAAATGAAATGGGGAACCACAATATATAAGCAGGAGACCTGTAAAAAAATGCCAGGACAAAACATTATGAGACAAAAGAGACTTGCAAATGAAATTGAGTTCTTTTGTTGGCCATCTACTGCTGGACAAGGGGCTGTCCTTAATTGTGCTTTGTATACTCAGTGTGTATCTGTTGGAGAAAACTATTTTAACTTTATGAGGAGTTATCAATTAGAGAGAGTTTCTGGGTTAGAGAAAGGTGTTTGCATTTGCTTTCCCTTTCTTCACTGGGACACCATTTGGGTTACACCTGGGTGGACTATATTCCTGCTCCCATGTGTGAGTGTGTGTGAGTGTGTGTGTGTGTGTGTGTGTGTGTGTGTGTGTGTTTGTGTGCACGTGCGTGTGCCTGTCTGTCTGTCCTGTTGTGTTAAAAAGACATTGCTTCCTTGCCATATTCCATATTCATTGGTTCTCATCATCTTCCTGCCTCCTTTTCTGCAGAGTTCCCTGAGTCCCGAGGGGAGGGATTTGATGGAGACATCCCACTTAGGACAGAATGTTCTGAAATCTTCATTCTCTGCACTTCTGTCAGTTGTGGGTCTCTGTATTTGCTCTCATCTACTACAGGAAGGAGTTTCTTTGATGATGTCTGAGCAAGACACTTATGACTATAGCAGACTGTAGTTAGGAGTCATTTTATTTCTGATTCTTTTGTATCATTTGGGGTGCTGTTAGGTCCATGTCCTAGCTACTTTCACATTTTCAGACTTCTGCAAGTATCCGGCATTGATTAGGCCTTCTCATGTCTCATGTCTCATGTCTCATGGATTAGGCCTTAATCCAATCATATAGTCACGGGTTACTCCTACAACTTTTGTGCCACTATTGTACCAGTGTCTCTTATAGTCAGGTCACCACTGTAGTTAACAGGGTGTGTGGTACAGCATGTGAAGCCCCTTCTAGTGGAAGTAAAAGCTCTAAATAGGAAAAAGTTTCAGTTGTCCAGGTTCAGTGAGTTACAAAGCTGCTGTGTTCATTAATAGTGTCTTACCATCAGTTTGCAGAGAGCAAACAATAAACCTGATATTGTCCTGATTTGTTTAGGGGATGCTATGAGACCTCTTAGGCTGGATTAGGTATAACCCATTCCTAGCACTAGAGGTTTAATTTGTGGCAAGTAATGTCAAGTTAGGGCTTTATCTTCCTTGTCACTTGACGCTCCCATTTAGGTTTCTTTCACATACTTTAAGATGCTGCTTTATAGGTTTCCATGCAACCCATCAACTGGCACTTAGCTGTTCTGTCTCTCCCTGGATTCTCTTCTGAGCTTCCTTCTTGCCTGCCCTTCTCTGTTTTGTCCTCTTGCTCCAGTTCCCCACCTTTTCATCCATCCATAACTATCTACTCTATTTCTCGTTCTTAGGGAGATCCTCCCTTCTCCCTAATTCCTTACTAATTATTAATTAATTAATTAATTAATTATTATTACTTATTAATTATTTAAAACATCATTCAGAGTGAGATATTACAGGTACTCAAAGGATAAATATGGAATGTATTCCCTTATATGTGTATCTTAGCTGGTAAGAGAAATTTTCTTGATAAGAGATGAGGAATACACTTACCTATAGATGTAAGAACAAATATGTAGAATATACATAAGAATTATGCTGGTTCAGTAAAGTAGTGGCTGTAGGTTCTCCTTCAAAATCCATGATGTCATGAGCCCTGAGAGTTGACTTGGTTTCCAAGAAAGATTTTCTGCTTGTGAATTGGGTTACGTGGATGTAGATAGCTGTTGCTTATCACCAGTGTATGCCTGCCACTGCTAGCCCTGGGGGGTTAATGTGCCATACTTGTCACTGTTGTTCTTAGGTGTCATGAATAGTAAGACTGTTGGTTACTTCCCTCCTCTGGAAGCTTTCATAACACTTTCTGTTGTCATGACAGAAGTCCTCAGGGAGGAGGCCTGCATGTCAGTTACTGGACCTTTGTGTCCAGTGTCTGAAGTACATGGACTCTTCATCTCTGTGGCCCAATAAAGAGCAAATCGGGGGCATAAAAATGATTTAGGATTCTCTCGAACAACTCTGACCAAAAAACTCAAAAGAGTTTCTTCAGGACTCACAAAAAAACTGAAAAAGCAAGCATGGACTCTGCATACGTCTCCACTGAGTCCTCTGCATATACGGTATGGCTATTAGCTTTATGGTCCTTGCAAGATTCCTAACAGTGGGAGCTGCTGTATCTCTGACTCTTTTGCCTACTCTTAAGACCCTTTTCCTCTTTGGGTTGCCTTGTCCAGCTTCAATGTGAGGACTTTATCCTTGTTTTATTGTATCTTGCTCTCCCTGTTTGGGTATCATCTCTTGGGGGACCGATCTTTTCTGAGGAGGAAACAGAAATGGGAATGGATCTGAGAAAGGGGCTACAGCTAGGAAGGAAGCAGGAGGAGAAACTAAGAGGGAGGAGAAACGTTGGCTTAGATGTATAAGAGAAGAATCTAATTTCAACAAAGAATGTGGAGGTGGAGGAGGAAGAGGTGAACAAGAAGGAAAAGGAAGAGGCTTTCTTATACTTGGTATTTATATTGTTAGATTGGATTTTTGCTCTGGGAAGGAGTTATATCAGCCTGGATGTCATATAGTAACATATTTTTAACATTCTTTAGATTCAAAACCTACTTAATTTCAAGAAAATTATCATGTTTTAAATTTTATATACAATATGTTTTCAAGGTTTCAGAATTATATTCCACATGCATGAAACAATAGGTTTCAATGAAAAAAGGTGTTTGGGTGAAGACCTTTTTTTAAATTTTTCATTGGTTATTTTATTTATTTACATTTCAAATGTTGTCCCCCTTCCTGGTTTCCTGGGTTGATATGCACTATTTGAAACTTGATAGATGCAAGTTCAATATCTTCATATATCATAATACCATGACAATAAAGCAATGGTAATATAAAACTAAACCATCTGAATAAAACAGAAGTACTTAGAAGGTGACCAATATGAACTTCTAATGCTAAACGGCTCATTTAACAGTAGTGTAAAGATGCCTCCTTGTCCGTGTATCATCAATGACTGTGCTTCTGTGATGCTCTGACCTATTTTCCCCACGTCTCTTCTTTATGTAGCTCCTGTTACTCTGGGCTGTTGGCAAGTCATTTTATGAGTGGTTTGTCCCTTTCTAATTTGTCACTTTCCTCTCAGCACATGGCATTCTTTGACAATCCTACTTGTGTTAAATGGTATTTCCTTCCAGAGAAAAATGACAGTATGTCTTCTATCACTGAGAGAAGAGTACGTTGTAAAAGGCAATGGAAATTTAAGAGACTATCAGCTACTGCCTAGGTGAGGAATTGCTATTTGTATGATTCCCCACTCCATCCACATACACGAACTGAAGGATTCGTATTGCAGGAGGTGATTCTCAAATTATGGCTCCATGTTTTGGGTTTGAAAACATGTATAAAAGGGACAGGATTTTTTTTTATTTAGCACCCTCTTTATTATGTTAATTTGTTAGCAAGACAGCATTTTAAATTTTGATGAATTTACTTTCACAGTATACTTCATTCAGCTATGGATATTTTTTTTCCTCATCCATTCTCAATCTGGTATGTTGCCTTTAGAAAATACTGCATTCTCTTCTTGGTTGTAAGTGATGTTAATTTAGAAAAATAAATCCAAGCATGAGAGTTATTATCATGATGTGAAAGTTTGAAATTATATTGGTCCCATTTTTGTCACGAGTTACCATGAACAAAGCAAAAGTAGAAAATACCATAACATGTAATGTCAGAAATTTAAAAATGTTTATTTATAAGATACATATAAATTTTAGGGCTAAAAAGAGACAGCTAGAAAATTAGCTAGACAATATATACAGTGATTGTGATAGCCGTAGTTCCTATGAGTACAGTTAAATGAAGTTGAGGGATCAGTCCGGGAATTCTCTTTTTAATCACCCATATATTTTTAGCAGAAGTTAATTTCACTCAAAAGATTCATAGATGGTTTACCTTCTCTTCCAGTTTTTATGTTCCACCGAATTCCCTAACAATGTAGGTATATAACTTAATAGCTTTGGCATTTGACTATTCAGTCACAGCTTGCTGGAATCAAGGGCACTTTCTGAGCACCCTGGTATTGCCCTTTGGTGGTTTATATCACAGTTTAAGATGACATCTCTTTCTCATGCTATTCCTATGCATCTTGAAAGATTTATTTCATTGTCTTATGCTCTTCTGTGCCCTGAGAGTCTAGAATGCTGTCAGAACAACAGCAAAGATTTGGTGAAATTTAAGCAAATGAAGGAACACATAGATTTGAAGACTTCACTTTTTGTTGATTTCCCCAGACCAGTGATAAAATCATTATATTTTGTTCTTCCTTATTATTCATTATAATGCTTCTTTATTATTTACCACAATCACTGATTGGCATGATTTCTGAGCTAAACCACTTTTATTTCGCTTTAGAAAACTCTTTGCATTTTTAAAGTTTACTTCTGAAAATAGAACTAGAAAATTGGTCTTTTTCTATCCATGTGACCTAAAAATTTCAGAATATTTCTTAAGACTACTCATCAGATAAAATAAGCTTTATTTTAATAAGCTAGCATATCTTGGAAAAACCATATTATTACAAAATCATACTTAATATTTCATTAGTTAATTAGTGAGCACAAGTAGTTAAAGTTTCTAAAATATTTGATGTACAAGAGAACTGTGCTTTGTCACAGAACTTTAGATAATATAATCATTTAAAATTAGAACCTCTAATATTTACTGGAGGATTTTGAGGATTTTAAGGTCATTTTTGCCAAGGCTTATCAAATATTAGTAGTTTCTGCTTCTGACATCTATTTTTTCCAGGCTTGGATCTTTCTTCTAAATCTTATGTGATGTTAATAAAAATATAAGTTTTGAGGCAAGGATAGTCAAGACTATTTAAGAACATATTAAGTAAAGTAGATATACAATTCTAAATATAAAACAGAGAAAGGTATGTATCAAGGCATTTTTAAATTAAAGAAAATCCTCTATTTGACTCTTGATAAAGTACCATAACTGGAGTACATAAAATAGATAATAAGCCTGACTTTTATGAATAAACTATTTTTAAAATAACATTCTATAATCATATAAATGAGCCATCATATAAATAAGTCATCCAATGACTTCTCATGAAAATGCAAGATAACTTGTGTGCAATGTTGCCAACCAAAAACAAATGTTCCTAAAATTCCCCAGCCAGACCTCATCTGTCCACCTAAAAAAGAAAAAAAGAAGGAAAGGAAAAAAAGCAAGAAAGCTGGCAACATAGTTTATCACTAGCTGTAGCAGAATTCTGTTCATGATGCCTTTCTTTATATTATTGAGCAGACCTGGATGATCTTGATTTCATTTACTTTAATCAGATGTCTTCTGAAATGCTTCTGGTTACTATTTGGTTTGAATGAAGCCAATTCATTAAAAAAAAGTTAGATGTTTCTACTTAACACAGCCTGAATAGCTAAAAGGGAAATGATGGCGCAAGCATAAAATGGCATAATAAATCAAAGGACAACCTTTTCCATCTGAACATTCCCAAGGTTAGTTTTCATCTTAATAGAATTGCTGATCTGTCAACTGATCAACTGTAAATACACATGTGGCCTGTCTCAATGAAAAGAAGGATGTCTACAGTAATGAGGAAAAACCCCTTGGAGTATTGTCTAAAGGTATTTTTTTGTTGTTTCCTACTACTTATGCTTTGTGTACGCACTGAAGATCCCTTCCCTTCTTTAGAGTAAAATTCCAACTGATTAAAAATGAAAGGCACATATCAGAAACACATCTTTAAGTGGCATAGAACAACAGACCATTGTGATAAATAATGTTTTCAGTGTCTACTTTAGATTTCAATGAAGGAAAAAAATGATTAGAAATCTCCCAGTTTCTCAAGGTACAAGAAAGTGCTTTTTGTATTTGAGATACTTTTTAAAGTGTATCATTTGAAGTTATTAAAAAAAAAAAAAAACAACTGTACCAATGAAGCATTACCATCATTAATGATCTTGAGAATGCCCCCTATGAACTCCATGCTCTGAAGAGGAGACAAAGGCACTCTTTTTTTTTTTTTTTTTTTTTGGAATAAAATTTAAATTTTACACTTTCAGTTTTTCAGTTTTACTTTTACAAATAACAAGCATTTTTTTTAAAAGTTCCTTCAGATATATGCAATGACAGCTACATGATAATTCTTGTTTCATCTTTGGCTAAGAAAAAGACTCAGTAGAGGGGATAGGAAACCCAGATAGTGCCATATCATGTCTACTCAAAATAAAACCTTTAATCAGAAAGATGACACAGCAAGGTTATATTTTAATTAGTCCTGAACCTGCTTCTAAAGAAAGTAGAAAGAGAATATGTCCATCCTGTTTATCCTGTACATGCATGTCTGTTCCTGATGACCCCGTGTGAGGTGACCAGTTAGACAAATTACCTTTAGTAGAACATACTCCTACTTCAGTAAATTATTTGCCTAAACATGCCTATATTTTTATGAGGACCATCGATTATGGAAGAACTCCAAACTCCAGCATCCTATGAATCCTTTTCAATGTTTGTAGAGGTATGCAGGTCACCTTATCAGCAAAAATGCTCCAATTTGTCTTAAGAATGCCTGTCAGAATTTTGACCTCACTTTCATTGAGCATATGCAGAGAAGCTCTATGGAAGACTTTCAATAGCAAGTAATTACAGCTTTTATTCAGCCAAAAGCATATCTACCGAGTGGAGCACACATACTTTTGGGCCAATGATGAACCATCCAGAAAGAACAAATCATTTAGAAGTTTAACCCAGTAGTTCAAATGGCTATGTACCTGCTAATGCTGAAGTGTGATGAAGAGTATTCCAAACTTAAATTTTCTTAAGTCATAACAAGGTCCAGTAGGTTTCCTTGAGGTAAGAGATTTTGAATAATTTTACCTAAAAATCTATCATCGTAAGGAAAAAATTCATGCCTTTAGTGGACAAGTTAAGAATCAAAGAAAGCCACGTGCATGTACAGAAATATCTTCAAAATGCTAGGGTCTTTACAACCAAAAGATTAAGAATAATAGCTACACCAACCTTTCCTTGTCTCCTTTAGATAAACAAAAACAAAACAAAACCAAAAGAAAAGAAAATTGTAAGTACCCAAATAAGATTTATTTTCACTCTTGTATATTTAAAATGTCACTCAGAATTTCTGGACATTTAATTTCTAATGTTTCTTTTGTCTGTTTTCTCTTTCCCTTCCTGCCTGCCTTTCTTTCTATCTTTTTTCTTTCTTTCATCTTTCTTCTTTTGGAGACATAGTCTCACTATGTAGCCAGGATAACTTAAATTTATGACCCTCTGGAATACCTCCTGAGAACTGCTTTTACAAGTGTGACCCATCACACCCATCTGCTCCTGTTTTGTGGTTGTATAGTTGCATCTCTACAACTAAGTTCAACTTCTCAGACTGGCACATTTCATTTTACAAATTACAAATATGAAATCCTCCACTCTCTTCCATATAGGTTTGAATATAGATGAAAGAAGAGGAGAAAAATGGAGAGATCTATTTTCTAAAAATATATCATAATTGATAATCATATTCAATAAAGGATTCTGACAACTATTACAATAGTAAAATCTATCATTTACTAATAAAAAACAAAAGTTAAAAACCGTTAAATTGAGATCACATCATTAATTTTTACAATATTACAATATACACATACTTTATACAATGTACACATAAAATATAACGTACCTTGTTATTTAAAATTGGAGGTGTGGTACAATACTATACTGATATGTAGTTATTCTCTGATATACATTTATCCTGAATGGTAGAAATGTAAGTACTAATTTAAACACAATTATTCCTTTTTAAATAGAAGGGTTTTATATTACTCATTAAATAACACGTTTAATGAGTAATAATACATTTATTGTAGAAATAAAATTTTTCTTACTGAAACTGAAAAAAAAAAACAGAAAAATGCCATTTGCAGTTGATCAACTAAAATGCAATGCTACCTCATGGTCTTAGGAATTAATTCAGTTAAATAGAGCACAAGTACTATTGTACTAGACATTTTAAAAGTGCTATACATTTCCATATGAGATAAAGATACTGTTTTAAAGTACATAAACAAAGTAACTAATCTACTCTGTATTGCTATGAATTATAAAATATGTCAATTACCCATTTTTTGTATCTGATGGTAATTAATATAGTTATAAATAACACAAATCTTTTTATCTTCTATAATTGTCACTACTCTGCATTTGTGTGTTTGTGTGTGTTTCTGAGATACAGTTAAGTGTTTCTTGTGATTGTCTCTTTGATTTTAATGTTTTCTCTTTGTCTTTATATGAGTTTGTTAAATGTTAAACCAGTTCATCTAAACCACCTTTTACATTTGCCAAAAGAGCATGCTTATTGACTATACCTTGTGGGTGATTACATTTTATTGTTTTGTGCTTATGGCTCTGATATGCAGAAACTATTTTTAAAGCATCTATCTAAAATATTAAGTTGTCTCAACTCTGTAGTTGGCTTTCTGACAGTGCCACAGCTCTTCCAAATGATTCTCGAAAGTAGCCATTCAGTGTCAAACAAGAGAAGTGTCCAATCCTTGAAAGTCAATATTAACAAAAGCAGGATCTGAAATATGTTACTACACAGCACACAAAATGAAATTATCTTCATAATGAGCTTGGGGGCAGTTGTTAATCCCCAAAGTAATAGGTATCTGCACAGAGTAGTTGGGAATGAAAGTGGCTGTCACAAGAGTTGGCTCTTCTTCGCCTGTTTGCATTGCTGCAGTCAGAGCTTTATCCTTTCTTTCTTTCTTTCTTTCTTTCTTTCTTTCTTTCTTTCTTTCTTTCTTTCTTTCTTTCTTTCTTTCTTTCTTTCCCACATGTAGGCCTTATGTTCCTGGATGGACCAAACTCTATCCTATGTAGGTTAAAGAGTTCACCTCTCAAAGATAGAGTCAAACACATGTTAGGGAAGAGTCAGAGATGACAAAGCAATAAGAGTTATCAAGGACATAAGTGAAACTTGATTAATTGAATGATATCTAATATATGCTTCCAACAGAAAGAGAAATAGAAAATTGAGGTGATGCATATGCTAATGAGCTTGCTATGATCTTAGCACAATGTGTACACGGGCTGAAATACCATAATGAACCCCCTAAATACATACAGCAAATGTGACTTCCATGAATGTAACATTGTTATATGTGTCTTTTGGTTAGCTCAGTGGCATGTGTAAAATCTTCGATGGATGGATTACTATCACTCCCCCTAGAAAACACTTGGGCAGTTGCCTCACCATGTGGTAAGAGAAGAGCCTCTGGGCACTGATTGAGTTACCTCCAGAAGGCAATGCAAGAACTTCAGGAGCTCACATCTTCTCCTTTATACTCTCCAATTTCTGTCATCACTTTTACCTTTGCAACCAGCTCTTGTTGGATTGTATAAATCTGTAAAATAAAAATTTGTTCTGTGAAAGTAATTGATACTTAACTATGCTATCCCTTAATTTAAAAAGAAGATGTTACAATTAAGCCATTGAAACAGTTCTTCAGAGGATGGGAAACTGAGATCATGGGGAAAATCTAACTGGGATACTTTCCTGCCCCCATAGCTCCTAGCACATTAAGGTGGGAACCCTTTTCTTTT
Organism: Rattus rattus; assembly: GCF_011064425.1. Classification (NCBI taxonomy): domain Eukaryota; kingdom Metazoa; phylum Chordata; class Mammalia; order Rodentia; family Muridae; genus Rattus; species Rattus rattus. The sequence goes on from NC_046163.1 coordinate 28,930,754, forward strand.
TACAGAGATTTATAACTCCTCTGTGTGACTCTACTGCACATTGGTCACAGGTTATTTTCCTGGAAGTAAGTTTGTGTTTAATAATTTTGAAGCATACACATTATTAAGTGTTCAGAAGTTATGCTATTTCGTATTCAAATGTGATTTGATTTTTTTTGTAGGTGGAGAGCTTTTGCTTAGGAAAACAACATTCCACCTCATAAATTATTCAAGAGATAACTCCACTGACTTACATGTTTCTTTGTAAATGTTCTCTTCTCTCAAGTGTGCAGGTTGCAACTAGACTTAGATTTATATTTTATTTCAGATAAAGTATGTGAAAATCTCAATATTATATAATGCAATGTACTTTCATTGGATAGATGCTTTAGAAATGTCTTGACCTTTCGAATTACAATGTATAATGTTCCCTATAAAATATATAGTTTCTGCACATGGAACAACATACCCAGGCTTAACAGGTTCTTTAAAAATTGTAAATAGAGCTCAGCAAATACTACAGAATATTTCATACATTTACAAGATGCAAATGGTGAATCTGCTACTGTTAATCTTTATCCTATCTACATGGTGAATAATGGGACACATATAGAAAAGCAAAGAGAGTTGAGGAGACAGATCAGTGAGAAAGGAGACTACTACATAAACAAGGAGAACTGTGATCCATTTCTTGGCAACCAAATAAAAATCCAAGTCTGGATTTATGAACCCTTAACTTGATTGCTGGGAATCAGTTATGATACAGAGACAATATGGTAATGCAGGCATGCAGGCTGTCTGTCTGCAGTCCAACTTCACAGAAATGCCTTGTATAAGAAATAGAACAGAGACCAACAGAGCAGGAAACTCAGGATCCTCTGCTGGCCTGATTTTGTGTGTGTGTGTGTGTGTGTGTGTGTGTGTGTGTGTGTGTGTGTATGCATGTGTGTATGTGTGTGTATGTGTGTGCACACACTTCCACATAAACATAAACCATGTACACAAAGGAGAAAACAATGCAAAAGACACAAATTATTTATGTCATATTTTAAACAAGTTTGCACTGCTTTAAATTTATTTTATTTAATTTATTATTTTTTTGAGACAGGGCCCATCAATGTAGTACTAAATACTCTAGAGCTCACAATGTAGACCAGGCTGGTCTCTAACTCACTGAGATCTTCCTGCTAGGATTAAAAGCATAATCCCCACACCCAACTTTGCATTTGTTTATTTTAAAAGTCAGTGTGAAAAATCAGATTGTTAAAAAAAAATAATACATTTATAATTAACCCCTATCAATAGTTTGATAGATTGAAAGACAAAGAAGTAAAACTACCAACACAATTGAAAATCAATACAGACTATCTAAAAAATACATCTGATTCTGGAAGAATCTTCTCTTGAGATTCTTTCCAAATTTGGGATTGTAAAGGAATGACAAAAATTAAAATTCCACTTTGGAAATGCAGTGCAGGTTGTTGAAATTATGATTCAGTGACAGAAATAAATGCATCCAAAACTGTTTGAGGATAATTATGTACCACAGGTAGTAAATGTCATCTTATGTTTCAGTGATTTTATGAATATCAAACTCATCTGTATGCTATTTCTAATAGCAGTTTTATGGCCAAACTAATAAATATAGGAAACTGTTCCGATTTTAATAATACATGGTTTCTTATGGTGGTAGTTTATTTTGGCTAATGTAAAATGATAAATCTGAAGGCTAAGGTTAAAGTCTTGAAAATAATTTAAAATACAGAATGGAATCCTTGTCCTAGATCTTCCCTAAAGTCATTATTGCATTTTTTGAAAGTATACTTCGGGGGCTTCTTTTCCACTTCAAAGTTAAAGCCATTAAACTTACTGTTCCGTGTAATAAATTAATAAACAAGAATAGATTAGCCAAATGATATGGAGCATTACCTGTGTGCAGTTCCTCTCGCTCTCATCTCCTTCATTGTTGTTTCTCTCTTGGGAAGTAGTGAAAAGTTCTATTTAAATTTAGATTGAATAAAGTGCTCAGTAAGACATTTCAGAATCCCAAAAGGGTGGTATGTGATAGAGAGAAACAGAGAGAGAGGGAAAAAGAGAGGGCGATTTCCCCACCGCAACATTGGCATGCACCCAGCTTTGTTGAGTATGGCTGCCAGGTTAACACTGGCAGTGGTTGAGCTCCCACTAGAGCTGAGGATGTAACCCAGAAATGATTTCACCATTATCAGCTTTCTATTGTGCCTCAGTGAACTAACTCTAAGACTGATCTTCCCTGAAAGCCCTTGGTTTTGACTTGAGGATATTATCTGCATTTTTTATTTGTCAGAGAGTGAAATATCAGCACAGCCATCGCTAAGCAGCTTTTCTTTGTGATGAGAGCTCTTCCTGGGCCCTAGTCACACAGGGACTTCCACATGGGTGCATTTGGTCTCAAAGAGAAGGTCAGTCCTTACTTTCTACAGCTACGGTGGGTCCTGGCATCAACTGAATAGCCAACAACTATACCATGACAGGAAACATAAATTTAGAAATCCCAAGTCCATCAGCACAGTGTATGCATGTTAGGTACCAATAGGGTCCCTTAATAGAACACTGGTATCAAATAAAATAATAATTCAACCATGCCACTTTTTTCTCTACAAGATGTGGCCTATGAGGCAAAAGAATTTGGACAGCTTCTTGAAGTTAGAATCATTTGGTTTGTGTTAATAAAATGTCTTAAAAACCTTCAAAGGTTAATCTTCTAGGAAACATTTAAACTGACAATAATATTCAGGTGCAATCCAAACCACTACCATGAGGGTCTTTATGCCTACTTCTCTGCATCCACAAGCAGACAGTCCCTTCCAACCATGTTTTCTCTTCCTTTTGACAGTCATTGAACTTATGCCATACCTAAGAAACGAATTCTTAATGTGATAAAGCAAAAATGAAAACAAAAGACAAAAAAGAGTTTGAAGCTTGACTATCATATAAAAACTCTAACAAAAGAATGGCAGGCCCACAAAAACAATATCTCTCTTGTTTCTGTTGTGTGACTAGATACAAAAACAGCGTATCGGAACCAAGAGCTACTCAGTCTTCACACGGTATTTGCCTATGAGAGATAATCCCCACATTAGGTCTCGCTTCCTTACTTTAGCTGGTTATAACATAAATGTTTTAGACACATGAGCAGCAAACATTTATGGAGCACCTTCAACACAGAGGCAACATTTACAATATTGAGGGGAGGAATGCAGTGTTCTAGAACCATGGTTCTCAATCTTCCTAATTCTGTGACCCATTGATATAGTTTCTCATGTTACAGTGACCCCAAACCATAATCTTTCTGTATGTTGCTACTTCATAACTATAATTGTACTACTATTATAAACTGTAATGTAATTATTTTTGGAGTTAGGAGTTGACTAAAGGGGTCTAGCAAGTTGAGTAACCCTATTTTCAAGTCAAAAGAAATAAAGTAGAGCCATGAAAAATTAAAATACTGTAAGTGACAAATTGTAATTGGGATAGGATTAGGCAAGGGCTAGAGACATGGATGTTTTGGGGGAAACTATCACTAAACAAGTAAAGTGCCATGCATACCACACTTACCCAAGACACAATCCACAGACATGAAGCTAAAGAAGAAGGGCAACCAAAGTGGGGAGGCTTTAGTCTTTCTTAGAAGGGAGAACAAAAATATTCATAGGAGAAAATATGGAGGCAAAGTTTAGTGCAGAGACTGAAGAAATGACCATTCAGAGACTGCCCCACCTGGGGATCCAGCCCATGTACATACAACCACTGAACTCAGAAAATACTGCTGATGCTACGAAGTGCCTGGTGTCAGGAGGCTAGTATAGCTGTCTCCTGAGAGGCTCTGCCAAAGCATGACAATTTCATGAGGCAAATGCTTGCAGTCAACCATTGAACTGAGAAGGGAGTCCCCATTGGAGGAGTTAAAGGATTGAAGGAGCTGAAGAGGTTTGCAACCCCATAAGAACAACAATACCAACCAACCAGAGCCCCCAGGGACTAAACCACTACCCAAAGACTGACTCATGGCTCCAGCTGCATATGTAGCAGAGGATGGCCTTGTTGGGCATCAGTAAAAGGAGAAGCCTTTGATTTTGCCAATGCTGGACACCCTAGTTACAGGAATGTCAAGGCATGGAGGTGGGAAGGGTTGGTGGTTGGGTGGGGGAATATCCTCATAGAAGATGGGTGAGGGGAGAAGGGATAGGGGGATTATGGACCTGAAACTGAGAAAGGCAATACCATTTGAAGTGTAAATAAAAATATATCCAATAAAAAAATGACAAAATCGAGTTTGACAAGCAATATTTTGAAAACACTGCCTTTTTTCCAGAGTGTGTTTCTGGCTTTTTTGAAAGCACACGTTCATAGATATATATAGTTTTATGTCTGGATATTCAATTAAATTTTATTTATCAACATGTCTTTGTTTCAATACTATGATGTTTCTATTAGTATATTTTGTAGTACAACTTGAAATCAGAAATAGTGATAGTTCCCAGGGGTCATTTATTTTCCAAGGTTGTTTTGGCTATCCTGGTTTTTGTTTTTTGGTTTTGTTTTTTTGGTATTTTTGGTTTGTTTGTTTTGTTTTCTTGTTTGTGTTTTGCTTTTTGTTTTTGTTTTGGTTTCTGTTTTGACATGATGAGGTAAATTATCCTTTCAAGGTCTCTGAAAAATTATGTTGGAAATTTGACAGGGCTTGGGGAGTGCATTAAATCAGTAGGTAACTTTTAGTAGGATGGACATTTTGACTATGTTAATGCGCATGGAAGATCCTCTGACATCTTCAACATCCAATGCCTTCAAATTTTTATTATGCAAGTCTTTCATTTTCTTTATTAGAGTTCCTCCAAAAGGTTGTTTGAGGTTTTGTTAAGTTATATTATTTGAGGTTATTGTTTTCTAATTTCCTTCTCAGTCTATTTACATTTGTAAGGCTACTGATGTTTTGTAAGTGAATTTTGTATTGGGCTACTTTGCTTAATGTCTGTATCAGATATCAAATTTCCCAGTGGAATATTATGGAGATTTCTTCCTTCCCAATTTGTATTCTCTTGATCTCATTCAGTTTTTCTAATGGAGTACTACTTATCGTTTAAAAGGAATGAAATCATTAAACCTGCAGGTAAATGGATGTAACTAAAAAATAAAATCATTTTGAGTGAGGTATCACAGACTCAAAAGGACAAATGTTGTATGTATTTGCTTCTATGTGGATATTAGCTGTTAAGTCAAAGATGACCAGGCTACAATACTTAGAACTATAGAGATTAAGTATAGAGCAAGGGCCTGGAGGGTGATAGATCTCTTTCAGGAAAGGAAATACCATAGATTAATGAAAGAAACAAGTGGTGATTGGGGATGGGAAATGGGGACCAGAGAGTGAATATGCAGAGAGACAACTAAAATTAAGGGTAATCTGAGGGCTATTACATAAACAGAATAGAGGAGAAACTTCCTAAAAGGCACACATACCTGAAGGCTATCTAATGAAGTTGCCAATTAGTAGGGAAGAGAGAGTCCCAACTGGCCATATTTTGTCACCAACTGAGGATTCCAGTACTCCAGTACTAGGATTACATCTAATTGAATTGTTAGCCTAAGGGGTCTCATGGAGTTTCAAAAAAAAAAAAAAAAAAAAAAAAACAAACTCCTAGATAGAGCTCTAGCATCTTTGGTACAGAAAGGTAAGGTACTGTTCATTCTAGCAAAAGTCATATTCTTATAAGAAAAACATTTAATCAGGTTTGGCTTACAGGTAAAGAGGTTCACTCCGTTGTCGCCAAGGTGGGAGCATAGCAGCATTCAGGCGGGCATGGTGCAGGAGGAGCTGAGATTTCTACATCTTCATCTGAAGGCTGCTAGCAGAATACTGACTTCCAGACAGCTAGGACTAGGGTATTAAAGCCTATGCCCACAATGACACACTGATTCCAACAAGGGCACACCTCCTAATAGTGCCACTCCCTGGTCCAACCATATACATAGCATCACAACTGTGCATCAATTTTATTTGGTATAATCACTCTGGAAAACATTTGGCTATTTTTATTAAAGCAGAATATATACACTGACTTAAGACTAGCAATTTTAGGGCTACAGGTTTTCTCCAAAGTCCTGCATGTTTCACTATGTTCATACTATCTTTAAAAAACAAAATTTGGAAACAGTAATTATGCTTTCATAATAAATGAAATCTGATTCTTTCAGTAGTTGAATAGTAAACAACAGGGGTCACAACTATGTCTTCGAAACCAGATGGTATAAGCCATGTTGATATGACTTATAAGGTTAAAAAAAGAGCTATTTTTAAGTGATATTTTAAAGCATTGCCAAACAGATCTACCCATTCAGAATATGCTAAACACACTTTTTTTGGGCACCACAAACCTAGAGTACCTTGTCTCCTCAAAGAAAATATATATTAATCCATGTTAATAGAGTCACATATGTTAATAAAGCACTCAAAAATGTAGATGGATAATACAGACATAGTGTTGAGAGAACAGTAGCAGGCATTTAAGAATAGAGCATATTTAGGATTGCTTGAATTCACATGTAAACACACACACACACACACACACACACACACACACACACGGTAGAGTAGAAAGGATCAACTCCTGCCAATTGTCCTCAGATTGACATGCGCAAGTGAACACATCACACAGACACATGAACACATCATACAGAGACACAGAGACAGAAAGACACACACATACACACAGAGAGACAGAGAGAGAGAGAGAGAGAGAGAGAGAGAGAGAGAGAGAGAGAGAGAGAGAGAGAGAGAGGTGTAACAGTAATCATTAAAGACACTGAATTTGAGGAGAAAATAGACAGATATGAATGGAGTTAGAGCATGGAAGGGGGTGACTACAGTGTAAAAAGTCAAAGAATTACTTTTCTTGATGGTAGGTACTTAGAAGAAAAGTAATGTACCAGAGCTTTTGAGATGTGAACCAGTATTATACTTCATTTACTTAATAAAAATTCCTGCACCATTAAGCTGGTGAGAAAGCTCAGTGGATAAAGGCACTTGTTGTCAAACCTGGTGATTCAAATATGATTCCAGAACTCCTCAACTTCTGGGTCACACATGGCTGAAGGAGAGAATCTGTACTTGGCAATTGTCCTCTGACAAACATACTCCAGTGAGCAGTTCAAACAGACACACAGAGACAGGCAGAAAGACAGACAGACATATACACAAACAAACATACACACATACACACAAAAAAGTCTAAGTTAAAATTTTTTAGATAATATACAACTACCTACGTGTATGTACATTTTTACCTTATAGAACTTAGAAAATTAAAATAAATTCTCATGAAAGTCAGCAAGAACAAACATCATAGAATTATTTTAAATAGATAATAGAAAAAAACTAACTGCCCAATGATGATAGATGTTTTCAAATATAGTTTAACCATAAAAATATAGTTTTGCCCCTACAATGTAACCTATGCAACCATAAAACAAACAACTTATAAAGAAATATTTACCTTTTATAAAAAGACGGAAACGGGAGAAATACCACAGGCTAGCAAATAGAATGTGCAGTTCTAGGATTGAGTTACTTCCTTTGTAGATATTGTCCAGAGATATTGTCCAGTAAGGTCTGATGACTCCTGAACATTTCAGGATATGTATTCTGTCCACGGTTATCCTCCAGAACTTGATAGTAAGACCCTCTTGCTGAAGACACCACGACTTAAGCCATATACCATGGGAAATTGAAGCTGCTACTGACCTGGAACCATCATCCCTACAGGTTCTCTTTCAGAGTGCAGGGACATCTTATGCAATCTACCCAATGAGAAAAGTATCCACCAATCATATGCAGCTGCGAATTGTGTAATCTACAAGAGTGGCCAGCCCCACTGTCAACACATTAGTAGCATGAATGTCATGAAAGGAAGGAAATATTTTCTGATTCGGTTTAAGGCTTTCTCATTGCTACCCATTTCTGAAACTGATATTGGAACGAAGAATCTGTGACTAAAGGGTTCACTTTCTAGGGGAGAACCTACTGCTATCACTCTAAGTAGGCATCCTGTTAGAGACTTCCAATGGCCCTTATATCCTCTTTGCCTTTCCTCTGCTACATGATATAAAGTATTATTCAAGGAGGAGCACTCAGGAGTCGCTTGTTTTTGGTTCCTTGTCCAGCCATGAATCACTGCACTAATTCATTTGCTGCAAGTGGAAGTGAGCATTTTATAATCATATAAACATCCACTGTGTGCTCACCTCAGAGAAATATTCAAAGGCGATGGTAGTATTTCCTTCTGCAGATGAGCTTATAAGTGTTTTCTACTTATTATTACTGTTTGACTGCTGATTTTCTCTTTCCAAACATTCTTGTTTTTTTTTGCTCTGTCTATAACCTTTAAATACAATTTGATTCCCAAAGAACAAAGACTACTTTTACATTCGTACGAAATTAAGTATGCTTGGGAAAGTTTGCAGTGGATGCTATAATTTGGGCTGATCTCATACCGAAAGAGCTTTGGAAGATACTTAGAAAATACTGCTTGTATCCACAGCTGTAGGAGTGCTCTATAAATACACTGCTGCTGGTCTCTCAGCGTAAGATCCCAGCCTCAAAGAGATCTAAGGCTTTACTGTATCAAAGGTATCACACTGACTTTGTTACCACTATTCATTTATAAGCATCACAAGCCCCTGGGGGTGATGGATGACTTCCCTCTCTTGCTGATAAAAAGAAGTTGACATTGCTTTATTATCTCCTCAAGGTTAAAAATCAATGATTTACCTGTGAAAACATCTGTTTGTAAGCGTGTTTCTGCTTCTCTCAGGGGCCATATTTACATGCTGGGTTTTAGGCATGTCAAAATGAGAAGCTTAAGTTTCACTTGGCCCATTTTCTTTTGAACGATGCCAGAAAGGCTCTCTGTGAGGAAATGTCAGCCTACGTCCATGTATTTGATCCATTTGTAATGAAAATGAGTAAGATTTCCTCCCTTAAAAATTAATGACTAGCATCTCTCAGCTGGGAATATGTGTATTTATTTATTCCACATGATGGGTGTAGAGTAAATGCCAGTCAAGGGAATTCATACACAGAAAACTGTTGTCTATACAAAGCCAATGATGTCCTGAATGGACATGTATCACTTGACGAGGTCATGGCCACATCAAAGACACAGTGTCTCAGACACATGGAGTGACGAACTCTTTCCTAGATGAGGGACAAAGGGATAGCATATGTGTCCTCTGCTGACTCCATGTTGATAGTGTGCAAAAAATGTCGACCACAGTTTTCTCCCCCAAGATTTTAGGAACTGAACAATGATCTCTTATAGAGATTGCCCCTGTGAGATTAGCTAAACTTGCTTCTTTGTTCAGCTGTATGACGTAACACTCATCCACCCACCCACACCCTGTTTAACTGTATGTAACAGATACACTAAGCTTCAAGATATGCTATACCTTCTCTATCTGACACCCCAGTCCTCCAGTTCCAGTTTTTCTTTTTAAATGCATCAGTGTGTCTCTCCTTTCTTCAGTCTTTCACAGCCCCAGTTAGGTCAGCTACTAGAGCTGTGCAAGCATGTAGCAATTGTGGTTATTTGGAAAAAAGAAACTGTGGGGAAATGCACAATATCTCATGAAAAGAGCTGAAAGGTTTTCATATTGAGTTGATTCACTTTGACTCATAATAAATATTTTTAAAATAAGGAACTGGGCATGTGTTGTGTATTAATGAAAGATATTCAGTGTAAGAAAGGATTTCTATGTTTAAGAATCTACTACTACCATAGTCACACAGTGGGCAAAAGTAAATAAGTGGGTGTTTTATGCATAATCTTCATGATATGAGTTTCCAGATAAAGCACTTGAAATTCCAGAGGGAAAAACAGTACATCTCCACCCAGAGACAGCTCTTTACCAGAGAGTTTTGACCTTGGATTTTCCATCTCCCATTCTACCTCACTTCTGCACCTTGGTATTCCTATGGCCTCTCCTACGCCCAGATCTATAATCAACAAGTCCTGAAACATCTGAGAAAATTGCCTAGAAGCCAAATTTCTCTCGCCATGCTACTGCTAATGAGTCACACCATTTTCTTGTAGATGACTAATTGCATCTGGAATCACACCATCTATATGTGGCATCATACCATACGAACCTTACTTCACTCGTATTCCTCCAAGGACTTCCTATCTCACTTGGGTAGACGTTCAAGTTCTTACTCTGCCCCTCAAGACAGTAGAACAAATAACCATTTATTCCATTGTAATATTGTTAAGAACAAGGAAAACTACTGATTTCTATTCCTAATTAAATTCAATAATCTTAAGAGATGTTTCAGGTTCTGTTTTTGCAAGTCATCTTTCATATTTTAGGCTTACCTATATAAAAGGTATTATACTATACTGAGAGAATTAGCCACATATAAAGATCACTATATCATCAATATGAGACACTCTACAGAAGAAAAATCATAGCAAAATTCCTGGAAAAATCTAACGAAATTACATTTGCTTATGACCACACACTTTTGCAAAGGGACACTTATCATGTATTATCATGTATCTATCAAACAGGTACTTATCATGCCTAGGGTGGTTTCCTATTGACCAAGGTTTCTTAGAAAAATAACAGTGTGTTTTCATTCATGCTTGTATCTAATGATGAGTTAGAATATTTTTAGAGCATTCCAAAGTACCTTTAACCCTTGCAGAGAAATGTTTATGGTGGCCTCTAGGACATTTGGGTCATAATTCACCTCCAATATTTGCAGATTTTTGCTGTAGGCATGTTATTTAACCTCAAGATCCTTCTATTTCTTCTTCAAAAATAATATGAATGAGAAACATGTCACTGTGCTGAGGACTTTAAAAAGGTTAGCAGTATAACACATATTTAAAGAGAACAGACTGTATCTGCTCCTATCATCTTACCAATTACACATATTCCCACTCGGATTTGCAAATTTAAGTTCACTGGGCAAAGAGCACATAGGTTTATCTGCAGTTATGTTCTCTGTAAGCCGACATTGGATTTGATTATTTGTGAATTATCTAATTATTCAGTAGACGTAAAGATGCATCCAGCAGCATGAGAACATCTACTCAATTCCACATCAGTGTGGCTTAGATGAGAGAGAAGAGACTTTTGTTTGGGTTTCTCCAGAAGCTCACCCTCTTCTAATGGTTTAATTAAAGGGAGATTCCCCCCCTCCCATCCTCATGTAAAGGAAAAAAGTGAGAACATAAGACATGCACGCTTACATAGGACACCATGGGTGAGAGGTAGAAGCTAGTGTGGTCCAGATGGTTAATCGTCTGCCTTGACAGATGAGAGAGCAAGAGGATTCACCACCAGTACTCACCAGACATTGTGCATACTCTGCCTTTTTGTGATAGAAACATGTTTGGACTTCTAGTGTGACTCTGGCAAAAGAAGGATCACGGAGCCAGAGTGTTTCCTCAGACAGCATCACTGCACTAGGTAATGAAAAATTCCATTTCATACTAGAGGTCAGTGCCAAAGAACTTTGGCCAGTGTATTGGCCGCATTTGCTGGCATTTGAGATAAGATATAAAGAGGAGGACGCAAGGTTGGAGTACAAGTGGTATTTGTAAATTTCAGTACAAAATATAGATGGCCTGGTAAAAACAAATTGAAATTTATTCTTAAAACTTGTTCCTGAAATAATGTCATAAAAAGTGTATTTACGTGGATTTTAGAATCCCTGCAAGAAATAACTAGGGATCCATGATAATTGTAGAGTGAAATAGAAAATAAATAGAAAGAGTAAAACAATAATGCAAGTTTCCAAAAATATTTAATAGTATCCCAATTCCTCATCTAATAGTAAGTTTTATTGCCTCATAATTCTTATTTATTAAAGTTTCTTTCAACAGCTCCAATGAGATGCAACTTTTTGTTTTTATGTTGGTTCAGGGAGCAGTAGAGGCCACTACACTCATGTAACATATAAAACATGCCATCACTTGTACATCAAACTCTAATAAAGTTCTGCATTTGGAGAGTGAAAGCAAATGCAAGGTCCTGAAAGGTTAGGGCAAATTCAGGTTTATATTATCAAGTATGAGCCTCTCTGTGTGTAACCTTTGAAGAGTTCTAACTAGGTAAAAGCAGTATTATCATGATAATTCTTCCAGAATTGTGTCTATTAATTAAGCTCAGAAAGTAGAAGTTGTAGTTTTATCAGTTAAAATAAGTCACAGTAGTAATAGCAATAGGTCAGGTATGGTATGAGATGAAAGGGAAATAAAAGAATAGTTATTATAATATGGAGGGAATCAATTTATACAGCTCTTATTTGCAGCGATGGGTCAATGTACTTCCTAGTTCCACAAAGAATCAGGTTTGAAAAATTTAAAGTGTTATAGAAATGCATATTTTTTCTGGATATTAAAGCACAGATATGTGGGAATGGTAATGGAACACTGCCTATTCAAACAGTTAAAATTTAGGTCCAGAGGAGTAAAGGGAGCACTGTGACCCCAAAATGTATTTTGAAATATAATTGCACATACAGAAGTCTATACAAATTCAACATAATCAATAAAATCAGAGTAAAATCTGCATCCCTGAGAGGTTTCCTTGAACTCTTGAGTACTTTGTATGTTTTAATAGAAAGAACTCAACATGAGAAGTTTCCTTTTAAGCATGTAAGTGCAGAGCACTGCATATGTATGGGCACAGATCAGTACACTAGATCTCTAGAAGGATTCTTGAATAACCCAGAATTTCCATGCAGGATGCAACAGCTCTAATGTAACTTTGAATCCAGCTCTTGAGATCCACTCTTACATATCGGTTGCTTCTTGTCACTTTAAAAGCTTTAGGAACCTCCCGTAGTGGAGATATGATGTCTCTTTTCTGTGACTATTAATTTCACCTACCACATTGCCTTTTATTCTTATCTATGGAATATGTAATAATAAGGAATTTCTCCTCAAAGGCAAATGATAATCTGTCATATGTAAATAGCATATTTTCTGTATACATTCTCCATATATGTTTACATATACATTTACATTTTGGGGTTTATTTCATGCATTAGTTATTTGGGGATAATATTAAAATTAAGACATGAATGCAGAATACTGAGCATATGTATAAAAAGCCATTTATCACAACACTGCATCTAGTATCATCCTGAATTATGATAATGTGATTTGAATGAACAAGCCTTCTCATTCATGTCAGCTGTATTCAACATATTAGAATAAAGTACAGCCAGAACAATTATGCAGGGAGAGATAAAAAGCTTCCAAACAGAAAAGTAAAAGAAAATTGAATCCGATTGACATGTAAAAATCAGTTTATAAATGCTTATGAATAATGAACTACACAGAAGTCAAATGCAAACAATTCCATTTTTAATATCACAAAAGAAGAATATATAGGATTAAATTTAAACAGGAAAGAAAACACTTGCACACTGAAATCAATAAATATTGATAAAAGAAATCAAAGGAAAAGTAAATGAAAAGACAAACATTCAAGGGTTGATAAATTAATCAAACTAATTGACTGATTTAGCCTCTCCAAAGCATTCCAAAGGTTTATTTTTATGAACATCAAAACACTTTTAGCATTCACATAGAATCAGCACGTGCATGACATGTGAAAGAAATCTTACAAAAGAAGAGCAAAACAGGCGTCAGCAACTATGAGAATGCAAGCTTGTTCAACCACTCTGGAAATCGGTCTGGTGGTTCCTCAGAAAATTGGACATAGTACTAAATGAGGACCCAGCTATACCACTCCTGGGCATATACCCAAAAGATGCTCCGACCTATAACAAGGACACATGCTCCACTGTGTTCCTAGCAGCCTTATTTATAATAGCCAGGAGCTGGAAACGACCAAGATGTCCCTTAACAGATAAATGGATACAGAAAATGTGGTACATTTACACAATGGAGAATACTCAGCTATTAAAAACAATGACTTCATGAAATTCGAAGACAAATGGCTAGAACTAGAAAGTCTCATCCTGAGTGAGGTAACCCAATCACAAAAGAACACACATGGTATGCACTCACTGACAAGTAGATGTTAGCCCAAAAGCTCAGATTACTAAAATACAATCCACAGTCCACATGAAGCTCAAGAAGAAGGAAGACCAAAGTGTGAATGCTTTATGCTAACAGGAAGTAGAGGGTGGATGGGGAGAGGAAAGCAGAAGGGGGGATTTGGAGGGACAAGATCAGGTATGGGAAGAGATGGGGAAGATGTACAGGGGGTCAGGAAATTAAACAAACCTCTATAGCAATGGGGAAAGGGGGTCTGGGGGTGGCCAACAGAAAGTCCCTGAAGCCCAGAAAACAAGAGGCTCCCAGGACCCAACAAGTTGACATTAGCTGAAATACCCAACAAGGGAGAGAGAGAACCTCTAGAGACCATATCAAAAAGGTTAGACATGGCATCCTGTTAAGGAGTGGGACCTGGGACCACCCACCCACCCCTCTCAAAATATTAACCCAGAATTGCTCCCGTCTAAAGGAAACACAGGGGCAAAGCATGGAGCAGAGACTGAAGGAAAGTCCATTCAAAGACTGTCCCACCTGGGGTTCCATCCCACATGCAGTCACGAAATCCAGACACTATTGCTGATGCTAAAAAGTGCTTGCTGGCAGGAACCTGATATAGCTGTTTCCTGAGAGGGTCTCCAGAGCCTGACAAATACAGAGGTGGATGCTTGCAGCCAACCATTGGACTGAGCACGGAGACCTCAATGAAGGAATTAGGGGAAGGACTGAAGGAGCTAAAGAGGTTTGCAATCCCATAGGAAGAACAACAATATCAACCAACCTGACCCCGCCAGAGCTCCCAGGGCCTAGACCACCAACCAGAGAATACACAGGGAAGGACCCATGGCTCCAGATGCATATGTAACAGAGGATAGCCTTATCTGGCATCAGTGGGAGAGGAGGCTGGTGGTCCTGTGAATGGTCATGCAGGAGCTTAGGGGAATGCTAGGGCAGTGAGGCAGAAGTGGGGGAATGGGTAGGGGACCACCCTCATAGAAGCAGGAAGAGGGGATTTATAGAGGGGAAACCAGGAAGGGGATAACATCTGAAATGTACATAAATAAAAGAACCAATAATTTTTTTAAAACGAAAATATAAAGATATTAAAATTTTAAATGTAGCTCTATACAATTCTGTCTTATTTACTTGTCAGATTAAATCAATTCTCATAAAGTAAATTTTAATTCAAACAAATGCAATAGGAGATAGCCGTTCTCAAAATTTTGGGGGAGTGGGTAAGTCATTAATATAGTTTTGGTACCTTTCCATGGGCCTGCAGGTGATAAAATATACATGCAATAAATATTGATAACTTGATTCTTCAAGGACTAAAGAAAATTTAAATTTCACCTTCTAGGAGATAAAAATTATGGAATTTCTCTAGAGAGGAAAATGTATTTTCATTAATAGAGAACTAGAAATAACACAGGTCATGTCAACACTGATGGTTTAAAGGAAATTACTGAATTCTGACAATTTATATTATTTATTTTTAATGTTACTTATATTATAACCCAAATCAAAAGGGAGGGGAGAACTTTCAGAAGTTTCAAGATATAATTATCTCCTGAACTAGTTAACCAATAAGAACATGAAGAATCAAAACTACATGTGTCTTTAACTAAGAGCTAATTATCTCACTTAAGTCCTATTTTAGGCATAGAAATTAATATCCTATTTTGACATTTAGTACAAATGTATTCATGAGACTTTGACTATAGGTAACATTGAGATCTGATTATCATCTTAAACTTACATTTTTTTATATACATGAAATAATCTGTGTAATTATGCCACCCACACAGGATGAACAAAAATGTCTCTGGGTACAAGTGGCAAGTTATACATAAGAAGAGGAAACAAAAAGAGTCCAAAAATACTCTTGAATTTACAAAACCTCTGTGTTTTTGCAACTTGATTTACATTTCCAAATTGCCATCATTCCTGCATTTTACGTGGGTTATTTTTAAATTCCTTTGTGATTAGCTAGGCAACTTAATACATAAAGTTTGCCTAAGGAAAAAAGTCCTTTATTAAATAGTTCAAATCCTATAATTAGGTAATTAAAGTTATATTCATCAGTTTTGTTTTATGTTCATTTAGTCACCTTCCTTTGAGCAAAGGGGAGACTATGAAAGTTTGTCATTTTCTATGATATACTTTATGATAAGTATATGTTCAATGTAGGTATCGTAATATTGTTTATGTTTCGATATTTAATAAAAGTTTTTAAACAAAATCTGAATTCATATCTTCATTAGCAAATTTTATTTTCTCTGGGAAATATTTTCTTCTGTCTCCTGAAGTTGAATTTTTTACTTCAAGCTTAATTCAGTTCTAAAGCTACATTTTTATAAGTTTCATTAGGGATAAAATGCATATACAAAACTCATCAGCTGTTCCTTATAGTAGCAACGCCCAAGTTGAAGATATATGTCATCACAGCCAAGTCAGTGCAGGCAGGAAAGGACATCCCTATTCATTCTGTTTCAATTTAAATACGTTACATTTTCACTTTTCTGCATTTGTTTGATTTTACAAAATCTTCAGCATTTATTTGGGGGAATCGTTTTTCTTACAGTATCTTAAAATTATTGGGCATTGTAAAAGCAGACTTATAGACATTTTTCACGTTAAACTATGGCTCACAAAAAAAAAAAAGAAAAATACGATGGGTTTTATGATAATTGCTTGCTTTATTTTTAGTATATGAAACCTATGCAGGTATGTAACTTGTCCTAGGTTCTCACAGCTAGTAGTGAGTTCATTTGAACATAGAAATACTGGGTGCAGGAGGTGTGCCCACCTTGTTGTACATGGCCCATAGTTTCTATTAAAGCACACTGGCACTGGGTAGATGCAAAATATTAAAATATCTGCAGACACCAAACTCAGGCAGTATTGCTGATGCCAAGAAGAGCTTGCTGACAGGAGCCTGGTATAGCTGTCCCCTGAGAAGCTGTGCCAGTGCATGACCAAAACAGATACAGATGCACACAGCCAACCATTGGACTGAGCAAAGGTACCCCAAAGGAGGAATTAGGGGGAGGACTGAAGGAGCTGAAGGGGTTTGCAACCCTATAGGAAAAACAACAATATCGACCAACCAGACCCCCCCCCCAAAGCTTCCGGCAACTAAACCACCAACCAGAGTAAACATGGGCATACCCATAGCTATAGCTGCATATGAAAAAGAGGATGGGGTTGGGGATTTGGCTCAATGGTAGAGCGCTTGCCTAGGAAGCCCAAGGTCCTGGGTTCGGTCCCCAGCCCCGAAAAAAAAAAAAAAAAAAAAAAGAAAAAAAGAAGAAGAAAAATAGAAAAAGAGGATGGAGTTATCGGGCATTGATGGGAGGGGAGTCCCTTGGTCCTGTGAAGGTTCAATAACCCAGCATAGTGGGATGCTAGGGCACTGAGGAGGAAGTGGGTGAGTAGGTAGGCAGGAGAGCACCTCATAGAAGCAGGGGGGACAGGGGAGGGATAGAGGGTAAGTAGAAGGGAAACCGGGAAGGGGAATAACACTTGAAACTTAAGTAAATAAAATAACCAATAAAATATGAAAATATGGGCATAATTACCTATAAACTATAGAGTGAGTTGTGGTATGTACATACAAAAAATACCAAGAGAATATATGAATAAACACTATGATAGGAGTATCAAGGTTTCTCAAATACCTGAACATTTATTGAAATACCTCTTCTTTGATGGAAAAAGTTTTACTGGAAGAATTTATGTAGCCAGTGTAGATCTTATGTATCTTCCGGTGACTTAACAATGATTGAGAGTTTATCATAAAAGTTTGTACCTGATATAAATTTCCACATGAAAAACATCTTTTTTGTTAACCATATTCAGTATTAGAAACTGGAACTAGCTAAATATACAGAGAGGGAGACTAGGGCAAGGACCTCTGGTGCTTGGAGATTGTGGACTCTTTGCTAAGAGCTAGGAGAGGCTCAGGGTAGTGATGTCCAAATCACTGCCTGAGAAGCATGATGGGAGAAAGGGTTTTCTGTGGAAGAGAAACACAGAGTATTACCCAGGTCAAAGGAACAATCATAACGCAAATACACGGATAATTTATAGGCAGGATACACCATGTTTGGGTACAATTTGCTGATGTTATCAGGAATGACCACTAAGTTTACTCTCACGCCATACTAGAATACTACCCATATTGCTCTGTGTAAAGACCAATCATTCCTGAGCATGATTAGAATGCACTATCAAAACGCCCAAGGCTGTTCTTATCTAACTTAGTAGGGCTCGACGTAAATTTGGTAGCGTTTACTTCCAAGTCTTATTTTGGATATTTCCTGTAGTAAACTTACCTTGAGCAATACTCATTTAGGTGACAAGAATAGTTTGGGGTGACTTCGCAGTGTATTCGCATTTTTACAAAGGATCAGTCTTCACAGAGGGACATGTCCTTGCTGCAAACGTAAACACGGAGAATTGCAAACGCCTCAGAGATACAGCTATTTCTTCAACGCCTAGCAAATTATAGCATCTACAATGTTTCCAAGTACCCGGATGTTTCATAAACGTAATTTATCGTTAGAAATTAGTCCACAGAGCCTTGTGAAACCTCAGCCAATTAAAACCAGCTCGGTAGTAGATCACAAATCAATTGTGAAAAGGTCATTGATGGTACATCATTAAAGGATAGTAAAAAATTAAAGAACACAATGACGATAAATATTTATATAATCCCTACACATATACATGTGTTTATTTCCGAAATATGAAAAATAATAAACACGTTATAAAATCATGGAAAAATCATACTTCAAGTATTGTAAGCATTTTAAGAATCAAAGAGGTAATAGTTAAAGTGATAAAATATGATTTCCTAACGTATTTTATTTGCAGATTAGAATTCACATGCAGTTTTATTAAAATAGTAAATCCCTTTTAATATTTTTAACTCTGAAAAACAACTTTCCATAATATTTTCCTACAAAGCAGAATTTCAATGGCAAATAAAGAAGTTATGATTATATAAAAATTATGCTTTTAATTGTACTAAAATTATATTCAGGAGAAATCGTGAGAAATATTTGAAAATGTCATGTGTTACTTAAAAATATTTTAATCCATTTAATTCAATAGAGCAAACTGCACAGTTAATACTTTCCGCAGCAGAGACCCTTAATGGGATTACAGAAAGTCCCTCATGCCATTTAGATATTCATTTATGACAGATAATTAGTCATTAGTTTTTTATCAAGGTTGAAATATAGACATATATAAGAGTGAAGTCTGACTAAAAGCCAACTTCCAGGTGAAATATTAAATATGAAAAGTGTTAAACAGCAATAAAAATAAGACCTTGTCATGCCTTGTTCAATAAAATGTTTATGACACAGTTATTGGCTCTGCTCAAATACTGCAAGAAAAGAAATATGGCTGTAGGTTCAAGAAGATTTTGACATTGAGTCCTCATCAAAACCTAAAAAAAATAAATTCAAAGACTTTCAAGTTTGCAAACTGAAAGTTAGATAACCATTACATTAACATACTGAATTTTGCACAAGAAATTTCACACAGATGTTTGATTACAATTTAAGAAAATTAACTACACAATTAAGGATGTTAACCAAAGAGACCAGAAAATCAAAGTGATGTTAGGCCATATTATTTCTTATGGTCAAATGGGATAGCTCTTAAGACTTTTCTTAAAATATTTCATTATTTTTTTGTTAAGAATTTTGTTTCAACATGTTTGGTTGCCACATAATGTCCTTTATTTTTTTTAAAAACAAATTCATAGTAAGCTACATAGACAAAGAGTAGGATACCTTGTCTGAGGGGAGGGGATAAAGCAATGTTGATCAAAGTATACAGTTATAAGCTGAATCAAGTCTTAGGGATCTGTTGTACCGCATAGATGGTGCTGGTTATGTTAATCTGATTGTCATAGTTATTAAATAAATGTACATCTAAGTAATCATAGTATACCATGAATATATAACATATTTCTAGGCAGGGTCTTTCTCTGTAGCCCTGGCTGTCCTGGAACTTGCTATGTAGAACACTCTACACTCTGCCCTTGAACTCAGAGAGATCCAGATGTCTCTGCCTTCTGAGTACTGGGATTAAAGGCATGCACTGCTATTTCAGGCTTATACCATATTTTCAATCGAATGTTTTAAAAGCAGAATGTCTTTGCTTTTGTGAAAAGTGTGTGTGTGTCTGTGTGTGTGTGTGTGTGTGTGTGTGTGTATGTTTGTGTGCATACACATGTTTATGTAGAAGGGGTGTGTATTTGTATTGTATGTGCCTGTAGGTGACAGCAGATAATGGTGGGTGACATTTCTCTGTTGTTCTTCACCTTTTGCTCTGAGAAAAGCTGTCTTTGACTTGAGGTTTTGTCAGTTTGCCAGGCTCATTGACTAGTAAGCTTCCAAGGATCTTGCTTGCACCTTCCATCTGAACATCACTGGGATTACAAGCATTTTCAGGCATGTACTACTATTTCTGTGGTTGTTGTTGTTGTTATTGTTGTTATTGTTGTTGTTGTTGCTGTCTCTGTTGCTGTTGTTATTGTTGTTTAAACATGAGTTCTAGGGACCCAAATGGAAGTCTTCATGCTTTAAAGGCAAAATCTTTACCTACTAAATTTCAGACTTGTTTACATAGAAAGTCTTGATCCGTTTGTCCTCACATTAATACAATGTACACAAACAGATTACAGCAAGCCTTATCCAAGGGAATTTAAGGTATCTTTGAAAGTACAAATACTATTTATTTTATGTAATCTCCCTCAAATATGTTTTATGATTTTGTAGGTCTGAATCAAAACTGAATTCAATGCATTAGTCTTTTATTAATTAATTTTTTATTTATTTATGTTCTAAGTATTTCCCCTTTCTCAGTTAACCCTCTCAGAGTCCTTAACCCCACACCCTTTGCCTCTGAAAGGGTGCTCCATCACTCACTCATGGACCCCTGGGGCATCCCCATTCCCTGGGCCACCAACTCCCTACAGAACTAGGCACATCCCCTCTCACTAAAGCAAGACAAGGCAGTCCTCTACTACATATGTGCTTGGGGCCACAGAGTAGCCCATATATACTCTTTGGTTAGTGGCTTAGACTCTGGGAGTTCCCAGGAGTTCAGATTAGTTGACACAGTTGGTTTTCCTGTAGAGTTGCAGTTCACTTCAGCTCCTTCAGGCCTTCCCCTAACTCTTCCATAGGTCACTGACCTCAGTCCAATGCTTGTCAGAAGCATCTTCATTTCTCTCAGTCAACTGCTGGTAGAGCCTGCTGGAGGGCAGCCGTACTAGGCTCCTGTCTACAAGCACAACACAGTATCAGTAATAGCATCAGGACTTGGTGCTCACTTATGGGATGGATCTCCAGATGGAACTGTTAATAGATGGCCTTTACTCCAGTCTTTGCTCCATTTTTATCACTGCATTTCTTTTAGACAGGAACAAATCTGGGCCAAAAATTTTGAAGCTGTGTTAGTGACCCCTTCCCCTCCCCTGGGGTCCTGTCTACTTACTGTAGGTAGTATCTTCAAGTTCCATCTCCTCACTGTTGGGAATTTCAGCTAAGGTCATGTTATTGATCCCTGGCAGCCTCCATATCCAGGGTCTCTGGGACTTTCTAGAGGATCTCCAAACCCTTACCCCTAGTAGTTGCATATTTCCATTCATTCCCCTGGCCCTCTGTTCTCCTTTCCTCTCTCCTTATATACCTGATCCTGCCCACTTTCCGCCTCCTACTTCTACCTTCCACCTGGGGTTCTTCCCTCCCTCTGCCTCCTGTGATTCTTTTGTATCCCCTTCTAAGTGGAATTGAGGTGTCCTTACATAGGCTTTTCTTCTTGTTAAACTTCTTAAAGTCTGTGGGTTGTGTCATGGGTATTCTGTACTTTTTTTATTAATATCTATGTAGTAGTGAATACAGCATATCCTTTTGGATCTGGCTTACCTCACTTAGGATGATATTTTCTTGTTCATCTATTTGTCTGGAAAATGCATGATGTTCTCGTTTGTAATAGCTGAATAGTATTCCATTTTCTGTATCTATTCTTCAGTTGAGGAACATCTGGGTTGATTCCAGTTCCTGACTATTATAAATAAGGCTGCTGTGAACATAACGGAGCACGTGTCCTTGTGGTAAGGTGAAACATTTTCTGGATATATGCCCAGGAGCAAAACATCTTTAGTCATCAATGTAATACAAATCAAAATGACCCTAACATTCTACCTTACACCAATCAGAATGGCCAAGACCAAAAACTCAAGTGACAGCACATGTTATTGATGGTGTGGAGAAAGAGGGATATTTCTCCATTGTTGGTGGGCTTCCACTCTGGAAATCAATTTGGCAGTTCATCAGAAAATTGTAAATAGTTTGACCTGAAGACCCAGCTATACCGCTCCTGGGTATATACCCCAAAACGCTCTTTCATTGTACAAGTTCACCTGTTCTACTCTGTTGGTTTAACTATTCATGCAATTACCTTATAGGTGACAAGACTTGTATTAGTGAATCCTTCCTCCCACTCTTCCACAAGCCTGCCTGAGCTCCATCTCATGTTTGGCTGTGTCTCTGCATCTGTTTTGCTCAGCTACTGCTTGTCCTCTCAGAAGACAGTTACACTACACTACTGTCTGCAAGTATAACAGAGTGTCATTAACAGTGTCCAGTTGGGTCTTGTTCTATTCATGTTGAGGTCCAGTTGTGGCTCCATGTCCTCCACAGGATTCTACTGCATACCAGGCTGGAAGGATAAAGTGGAGTCCAGAAAGGGTGGGCTCTATAGGATCTCAGTCCAGCTGGAATTAAATGACAGGGCATAGGGGGTCATGGGAGAAAGTCTTCTCTGTGGATCTTAATGAAACAGCTCTCTGTGAAGATCTTAGTTCAGGTGGACTTATGCACCTTTAACTTTAACTTTATTTGGGATGCATCGGAGTTATATATGAACTTTGGAGAGTGAGAAAGGGTTCTTCTTGGCATGCAACTTTATTGGCTGGGGCTTTGGATACCTCATTTACATGGAGGCCAGAAAGTATAATCTGTAATTTTGCCATGGATTACATGATAATTCCTCAGGTAGAATGTTGGTTGGGCTCACCAGATCAGGCTGAGAAGAGGAAGTTTTGCTAAGAAAAGGTAGTCCTTCATTTTGCAATGAACTCAGAAAAACTATCTGGACATGGAAGACTACACCCTTAGTGGCAAGGTGCAACAGGTTCTTGCCCATGGGATGGGTCACAAGTTGGATCACTCATTGTATTATCATTCGCTCAGTCTCTGCTCTATCTTCGTCCCTGAACTTCTTGTAGGCAGGCTAAGTTTTGGATCAAAGGTTTTGTGAGTGGGTTGATGTCTTTGTCCCTCCACTGAGAGTCCTGCCTGACAACAAGAGGTGCCTGCTTTAGGTGGTCACTTCAGGTTCCATGTTGTCCACTTATGGGAGTCTCAGCTTGATTTACCCTCACAGACTCCCTGAAGCCTCGCCCATCCCAGCCCCTCCTCCTGCTTTCTGTTTACTTTCTCTGCTGTCTCTACCTGCATCTCCCTAGACCTCATCTCCACTCTCCTCCACTACACCTGATCCCCCTACTCTCTTCCCCATTCCCTCTGCTACCCAGTGTCTTCCCTCTATCTACCAAAGCATAGGGACTCCACAAGATAACCAACATAGTCAACTAATTGAGACCCTTGTTGCTCCTAAGAGACTGACCCACCAACCAAAGAACATAAAGGCTTGCCCTTAGCTGCTCATGCCAGCCCTCCCTCCCCATCCCTTTCAACCCAGAACATATATAGCATATGTGTAGCTTGGTCTTCATGAAGGGGTTTGTGTCCCTCAACAACTGGAGCAGAGACTGTCCCTGACTTTGTTGACTGCCTGAGGATAGGGTCCCTCTCATATGGCTGCCTTGTCTGGCCTCAGTTGGATAAGACGTGCCAAATCCTGCAATGACTTGATAATGCCAGAGTAGGTTGGCACCAGGGGAAGCTTCCCAGTCTCAGAGAAGAAGGGGAGAGGTATGGGGAAGAGGCTATGTGAGGAGATACTGGGAGGAGAGGGGCAGTAACTAGGATGTAAAATGAATAGATAGATAGATAGATAGATAGATAGATAGATAGATAGATAGATAGATAGATGATAGATAGACAGAAAGGAGAGAAAAACTTCTGCTACAATTAAAATAATTCAAATATCTCAGTAGTATGAACTTCATCAGCTTGGTAATCATTGCCACCTTTAACATGATTAGCTTGAGTTCCGTAAAACCTATATAGTGCAAGATTTCATAATAATATTTCTAAGCATGCTTTTATATTTCACTGTTTGGTACTGATCCAGTAAGAATTCCCAATAGTACACTATGCTCAACTCTACATGCAACCACAGTTTCTTTGTTTCTGTTTCCTGAGTTACAAAACAAATGGAAACTTTTTGAGCCTTCTTCAGTCACATAGTTTAGTTTGACTGCCCACAAGAATGGTCATGTCAAGATCCAGTAATCACTGTGGCTTATTTAGTTGGAATCAGAAGGGCCTTTTCTGAAAAGATTTAAGTGGTTTAGTAGGTTTGTATTCTGAGCTGTTTTCACCCCATTGGTAATATTCCAATCATCATTGAAATATTTGTAATTTTCTTTCTTAAAATAAAGTATAACATTTTATAATCTTCATTATCCCAGAAATCATCACATGAGATTTTCATAAAGGCTAAGATCAGAATTTTCTAATCAATTCTCGAAATAGTTTCGGTGATATTAAAATATCAAAAGTATCTAGATTAATGTGCAAGAGTACTGAAAGGAAACAGATCTTTCCTTTCAGTATTATCTTTCAGGATAAGAGTTTTTTCCCTTATGACAGAAATAGATGGGCCAGGTTAAGAGTGAAGCAAAAGTACTGGTCAGTGGTGGAACACGCCTCTCGTCTCAGAGGGAAGCAGAAGCAGGAGGATCTCTCTGAGTTGAACGCCAGACTGGTTTACAGAGTACATGCCAGTACAGCCAGGATTACATCAAGAAATGTAGTCTGACAAAACACAAAGAAACAAACAAACAAACAAAGGAGAAGCAGATAGCTCTACAGTACAGAAAACACCATGCATTCATAGAAACTGGAAATCCTTAAACAAAGAGTGAAACAACTGTATTCTGTTGCCCTTACGAGCAGTTGACATTTCATATAAAAGAAAACCATTTAGAAATCGACATGTTAAATTGACTTTTATCTTCTTTAGGTCAAACCTAGGTGTCGAGATTTAATGATATAAAAGAGAAAGGGACAATAGGAAAGGAAGAAGACACAAATGAAGTTCAAAATAAAGACTGTTCATCTCCGTTCATCAGACTACGGGGTAAAGGAGTTGAAGAGCATTTTGTTGCACAAATAAGCCTTGTCATTGTCTTCTACTTTCTTCTTGGGAAAGTGTCCTAATTGATCCAGCACTCTGTCTTTAGCAATGAGATAAACTCAACAATTCACGAACGCATTACTGAAAAGGAAGCAAGGATGAATAGACCAACAAACGGTACAGCATATGTGAAAACTAGGAGGACCGGTGCGTAAATACATGCTACTTAGGAGTGGGAACAGCTAGGGGAATCTGGGCATTTGACATTAGGATGTAGAGGAAACAGTACTACAATTCACTGGACCTTTTGAGCTCCCTCAAGAAGAGTAACTGTCCCCAATACAGACATGGTATAAATTGTTCTGTTGCATTTTAGTTGTATGTCATGCCACAGGATACAAAGCTGTTTTCCAGTAAATCATAGTTAAAACGGGGCTGGGGATTTAGCTCAGTGGTAGAGCGCTTACCTAGGAAGCATAAGGCCCTGGGTTCGGTCCCCAGCTCCTAAAAAAAAAAAGAACCAAAAAAAAAAAAAAAAAAAGTGCCAAATCATAGTTAAAACAATTTTCTGCCCCTATTGAATTTGATAACACCACGTTTTCTAATAAACAACAGCTACTTAGAGACTTGCTATTTTGTTCAGACTATAATCAGTATTCACAATATATATTGTTCTCTTCTTTGCACATGCTGAACCCTAGTACTTTGCTGGTATTGTTCCTTAGCTTCAATTTTAATTCTTAGGAAATGCCCATAGGAGGCATTGATATCACAGACTGAAACTTGATCTCCATTATAAGGCGTCCACCATAGCTTATGGAGCTTCAGTACTTCCTAGGGTTTTTAATTTGGTTGAAAGCTACATATCACAGTGACATATTATACTTTAAGGACAAATGGGACACACATTTATTTGTATCTCAGTCCCTTTCTGTCTATGGTTAATAAGGATCAACTCTAATGTTGAATGGCTCTTAGATTCCTTGTAGCATATTGCTTTGATAGAGTTTATCACAGTTGTTCAAAAGAAGCTGTAGAGAAGCAGATCCTCATAAAGTATCTCACTTGGTTAAACATTGGGACAGCTCTTCACTGGCTGTTAATAGTTATTTTCTCTGTAAAGATATGCTTGGATCTGAGATTCAACAGGATGTAGCCAATTTATTAAAACAAAATCTCAAATTTTAGTGACATCTGACACTGTCAGTATTACCGAGATAGGGAATAAATGAGATAACCCACTATGAACACTAATAATGAATTTTAAATTTCCAGGTGCTGGTACCATATGGTATTTTATTCAATTTTTAAAGGCAATTCATTTTATTCAATTTTTTGAAAATGGATAGACCTTTTATATGATGTTTACATTTAATCATAAAATTGATATCACCTTCCTATCACAAGGAAAGAGTTTCAATGTGCAACTGTTCCTATTAGTTTGGCCTGTAATCATGTCTGTGAGGGATTGTCTTTTAAGTTAATTGATGTGAGAAGACCAAGTTCACAGCGAGCAGTGCCATTCCCTAGGCAGAGAATCCTAATTGTGCAAGAGATCTTGATAAGATAGACTGTAACTTGAAATTGCAAAGTGAAATAAACCTCTTTCTATTGTATGTTGGCTTAATATTCACTAGTGGTCCTTGTGCTGAAGATATGTTTCTGAACTGTTAGCAAAATTTATAAAGTAGAACTTTCAGGAGATTAGGACTTATTGAGAAATATTTATTACTGATGTTTTTGTCCCTGAACCATTCTCCTCTCCTAGCTTCTTTCTCAGTCCCTTATCTTCTTGCTCCTCTTATAGGCATCCACGAAGTGAACACCATTGCATGTTATAACTGCTGCACCAGAAATATCAGCACTAGGTAATCATGCACAAAAGTGTCTAAAAAAGTCAATGTTTCCTGCTTAAAGGTGACTATCTTGGTGGTTTTGACAGCGTCAGAAAAGTGATAGAAATAGAAAAATTGTTACAATGGACAAATAAAATATTTGTGTGAAGTGTTCATAATAGACACTAGTTTGGAGTTGTATAAGCTGGTGAACAGTGCCTGCTGCTGCACTTGTTTTTAAGGAAAATGTTATACTTCATGAAAAAGAAATAAAACAATTAATGTAGGAAATAAACTGTGGCACTTCTGTCTGGAGTAGAAGAGATAACCAGGTCATACACTTGAGAAGGAGATCAATGCTAAAGCAACAGGGCATGTGAGGACTGAATATCAGCCCCAGGGATATGTCAGCTGCTACAATGACAAAGGCTACCATTTCAATCAAGAAGGGGAAACAAAATGACAGTTCCTATCACTTTTTGGACATAAAAGACACTGTAAATAGGTTATATTTTCCTAGCAGTTGATGTTAGGTCAAGAAATTCATTTCCTCTCCACATAGCCAGCAAGAACTTTGATTCACAAATAGAAACACTTTTATCTTTTAGATTCATATACAAGTTCTTTATAAAGGATATGGAGAGAGATGAGTTCATAGATAATGAATACTAAAACACATCAACACAAGTACATAATAATTTTTCCACAAAAGTATGACTACTTCAAACTTAAAATATTTAATGTATATGAAAATTCAATTTTATTTTATTTCAGTATTTTAAGATTGTCTATTGTATATACAAAACAGTAAACTAATGATAGAAACATGGCACTTAGTTTCCTTCTCCATTTTCTCATATGCTAATTGCTGAATAATTTATTCTCATAAGGCCTTTGCCCAACATCTGGATTATTGTGGTTTCAGTCACTATTCTCCTTCAGTAGCAACCCTCTAGGAATCCTGAAACCAGTTACAGTCATGATTATCTTTTTGTTGGTTCATTTTTATTATTAATATTTCTGTCATTCTGCACATAAAACATATGATAAGCATAGGTTCTAACATGGCACTTAAATATCAAGTTAAAAATCTATATTAATTTATGCAAACTCTGCTTCCTTAAAAGGCATTTATTTAATTTTAACCATTATAGAGCTAAATAGGTCTCGCATATACTTCAACTTATATATATCTAAACATGTACCCCCAAACAAGAATACTTATCCTGTAATTTAAAAATCAATGGTTGTTTTTTTTTTTCAGAGTTGGGGACCGAACCCAGGCCTTTGCGCTTGCTAGGCAAGCACTCTACCACTGAGCTAAATCCCCAACTCCAAAAAAATCAATGGTTGTTTAACTATGAAATTTGAAAAATTTGTGGAAGGGGCCATGTTGCTCTGTATATCTGTCAAATATTAGTATATAGGCCACTGAAACAAACACAAAAAAGTAAATATGTATGATTAAGCCTCATAGAAATTTACCACACAGCAAAAGAGAGAGAGAGAGAGAGAGAGAGAAAGAGAGAGAGAGAGAGAGAGAGAGAGAGAGAGAGAAACACAGAAACACACCACATAGACACACACACACACACACACACACACACACAAATAAGTGGGATCAGAAATACTATGCAGGGGTGGACTATTGCTTCAAGAAGACATGAGGTATTTCATAAAAATACCAAGTCTAAGCAATGAATACTTTCTAATAAGTTAATTGGAGGTCAAAGGGGCTCCTGAGGTACCCCCCTCAGACAACACAGTCTATTATAAGACCTTATGCTAAAAACACTAAACAATTCGGGTTTAAAATGTAGAAAACTCAATCTCTAAATGAGGCAAAACTTCTTTTCCTTCTACCTAGCTTCCTTAGTGCTAAAACATGCTATACGAGCAGCTGGGGGGTGGGGGAATACATGTGTGGTCTATAATAGTTTGAATAATAATGACCCCATAATTTCATATATTTGAGTGCTTGGTCAATAGGGAGTAGGGTTTCTTGATATAAATTAGTAAGTATGGCCTTGTTGGAGTAGGTGTAGCCTTTTGGAGAAAGTGTATCCTTTGGGGTGAACTTTGAGGTTTTAAGGGGTCAATTTACCCAGTGTTTCTATCTCTTTCTGCTCTCTGCAGATCTGCTTGTAGAACTCTCAAATTCACTAGCACTATGTCTAACTACATGGTACCATGTTCTCTATCATGATGACAATGAAGAAAACCTCTGAAACTGTAATCAAGCCTCAAAATTAAATGCTTTCCTTTGTCATAGTTACAGTGTCTCTTCACAGCAATAGAACATTGCCAACGAGAGTGCAGAGGGTACCTGGAAGAGAATGGGGAACAAGAGACATGAAGAAGGATGCCAAGACAAGAGTCTGATCAGGGCGATAATTTTCTTTTTTTCCCAAGGCTGAATTTATACCATGAGAGAGGTAACAGAGAGAGGGGGGAAGTGGGAAATACTTACGCAGGCCAAGGACACAGTTCTTATGGTCAGGCAATCGGCTGACGTTAACAGGATGTTAGAAAGGTCACAGGTTTGTTATATCTATTAGTCAGCAGGATGTTGGTTTCTCCAAAAGGTTACAGGTCATGACATTGGGCATCCTGACATCAGATGTATTTCTCAGCAAGGTCACAACTTTATCATATCATTATTCATCCTGACCACCAGGTTTGTATTAGTCTTCTGCAGCTGGCTGGGGATTTTCCATGAACCCAGTCATACTTAACTCTAACTATACTATTAACATCAATAATGGAGGGTTTTAAAGGCATTGCTCCCAATAGAACAGTAACTAAGGCATGATCTAACTCAATATTGGTACCAGGAAACTCCTTTTCTCCTTGCATACTGCAATCTTGAGCTTCAAAGAAAGTTGCATGTGGTGATGCAATATGTGGAGACTGTTATAAAAGTAGCCAGATTGGATTCGTTTTAGGTCTGCTCTACAGGAAATATTTAATATCTGGTATAATAATTTGTATGAAAAGCCCGTGACTAGGGACACTAACACTATAGGCCTTAGGGGAAAGCTCTTCTTACAATTTTACTAAATTCTCTTGTTATTAAGTTAGCTTCTCATAGACTTTGACCAAGATGCTCCTTTTCCCATTGTGAGTAGTTAATACAGAGAGTCATTAAAATTTAATTTTAGTTACTATAAATGCTCAACTATAAATGTTTCTTATCTACCAATGGCTTCCACCAACTAAAGGCTCATAGAATGTGTCAGAGATGTGAATAGAAATCATTTAAGAGGCAAAAATGGAGAAGAGAGCTGTCATTTGCTGTCTTCTATACATGACATGACCAAATTACACATAAATTCACAGTACCTGTTGTTGATTTTATAAGACCTGCACAAGATGGAGTTAAACAATTCCACAGTGGATGGAAGAACTTCTATAGTCCCACACTTAAGTGATAGGTTATTTGAAGATGATGGTTACTGAGGGAGGTAGAATAACTTTTCTTTGGTAATGTGGATGCTGATATGTTATATAATCCTGTGGTTGGTTTCATATAGATCTCGGATGGTTAATATTAATCAAATTCATGGAACTATTGATACATTTTTTAAAAGGCCCTGAAATAGGAGAAAGACAGATTGCTTGGTTCTGAAATCTGTAGAGGTAGTCCTACCACAGCACACCTTGAATATTACAATACAGTTGGGACATAAAGAAAATACCTCAAAATAGCTTATAAATTTTAAAATAGTAAATTAATAAATCCTTTAAAGAAATCCAGGAAAAGAGAAACAGACAATAAAATGGTTCAAAACCTTACATTGGAAATAAATAAAATTGTTCAAAATTTTAATTTGGAAATAGAATCAATAAAGAAAACCCAAAGTAAGAGAATTTGGAAAAGGCAAAATAGAAGAACCCACTTCCCAGTGTTCCAAGACCCTGTAGCTCCAGAGGCAGCCAAAATATCCTTGAAACAGTACACCCAGGAGAAACAAGCTTGACTACTATTCTATTATCAAATTCCCACTGACCACCAAGTCAGCCATGAAAAAATAGAGGACAATAAGATGCTTGTATTCATTGTGGATTTCAAGGCCAACAAACACAAGATTAAACAGGCCATGAAGAAACTCTATGACATGGATGTGGCTAAAGGCAATACCCTGATAAGGCTTGACAGAGAAAAGGCATATGTTTACTTGACTCCTGATTATGATGCTCTAGATGTTGCCAACAAGATTGGGGTCATCTGCATCTGACTTTTTCAACTGCTTGTTGGTCTTTTGGAGGGCAGTCATGATAGGTCCTTTTTATGTGAACACCCCATACCCTCAGTAATGGTGTCAGACCTTCGGGCCTTCCCTTGAGCTGGATTCCTCTATGTGCACCCAACCAATGAACAGAAGCTGTTGGCCCCTCTGGCTAAATTAGGGAAAAGATGGAGGAATATATTATTTAAAGTTTTACCTAGAGCAATAAAACAACTGATGGAGATCATGGGATACAAATTAGAAAGGAAGTCAAAATATCATATTTGTAGGTGAAATGATAGAAAACATAAGTGACTCTAAAAATTCCATCAGGGAACTACCTCCCCTGATGAATATTTTCAGCAAAGTAGCTAGATACTTGATCAACTAAAACAAACAAACAAACGAAGTTCAGTAGCCATTCTATATACAAGTGAAAACAGACTTAAAAAGAAGTTGTACAAATAACACCTTTCCCAATAGCCTTAAATAATATAAAATATCTTCTGGTAACTGCAAAAAAGCAAGTAAAAGATTAGTATGATAAAAATGTCAAGTCCCTTAAGAAAGCTATTGAAGATACTAGAAGATGAAAAGATCTCCTATGCTCATGGATCAGTAGGACTGTCATAGTTAAAATGTCCATACTTCTGAAAACAATCTACAGATTCAAAATTATTGCCATCATAAATCGTAAGTTCACAGGATGGGAAAACAAATACCCCAGGATAGCTAGAACAATTTTGAACAATAAAAGACCTTCCAGATGTATCGCCATCTTTATTTCAAGGAGTATTACGGAGGTATAGTAATAAAAGCTTCATGATATTAAATTAAAAATCAATACATTGTTCAATGGAAGTGAATCAAAGGCCCAAATACATACTCACAGACCTATATGTAACTTGGGTTTTTATTAAGAAGCCAAAATTATACAATGGAAAGAAGAAAGCTTCTTTAAAGTGAATGCCGACATGTAGAAGAATGCAAATGGATTCATATTTATCATGCTGCATAAACTCAAATCCGAGTAGATTTTAAAAAAAACTCAATATAAAACCATATACAATGAAACTGATAGAAGAGAAACCAAGTAATAGCCTTAAACTCATTGACACAGGAGATGACTTTCTAAATAGAACACCACTTGGTGCAGGAAGCACAGGAACTAAGATCAACAATTAATAAATGGGATCTCATGAAACTGAAAAGCTCTATAATCCAAATGACCTATCAGTCACAAAGAAACACTTCCAGAATGGGAAAATATTTTTACCAATTTCACATCCAATTGAAAAACAATATCCAAAATATGCAAAGAATTTAAAAAACTAGATATCAAAAACCAAATAATTCAATATAAGATGGAGAACATATTTTAACAGAATTCTGAACAGAGGAATCTCAAAAGGATGAGAAACATTCAAATTTCAACATCCTTAGCCATCTTAGCCATAGGGAAAATGAAAATCAAAAGTATTTTAAGATTCCATCTGTCAGAGTGTCTAAGATCAATAACATAAATGACAGCTCAAGCTGAAAAGGACGTAGAACAAGAAGAATGCTCCTCCATTGCTGGTGAGAATGCAAACTTATACAGCCACCATGGAAATCAATATGATGGTTTCTCAGAAAGATAAAAATCAATCTACACCAAGACTCAGAAACAACACTCTTGAGCATATACCCAAAGGACTCTCCATATTACCACAAGAACACATGCTCAACCATGTTCATTCTGTCTACGTTCATAATAGCCAGAGACTGGAAACAACCTAGATGTCTCGTAACAGGTTATTCACTAAAGAAAATGTGGTACATTTCCACAATGACATATTACTCAACTGCCTTTGCATATAAATGGATGGAACTAAAAAGTTCATCCTGGGTGAGGAAACCCACACTCAGAAAGATAGGTATGGTTTGTATTCACTTATAAGAGGATAGTAGCTGTTAAGTAAATGATAGCAAAGCTACAATCCACAGACATGGAGGTTAGGTAAAGATGAGAGGTCTAGGTGAGATGCAGGTCTCTCCCTAGGAGGGCTAAATAGATTAGTTTTATGGGGGGACTGGGAGAGGGTGGAGACAGAGGAGGGAATCAGTTAGGGTGGATGGCAAGAGTATGGGAAGAGACAGCTGGAATGAGGGGTGAGAGTTGGAGGGTGATGTGGTGACCTAGTGCAATGGAAACTTCCTAGATTGTATGAATGTGATCCTAATGAGGATTCATAGTAATAAGAAACACAGAGTCTTAGTTTGCCATCTCCAATAGCCTGGTGAGGCTCCCAGTGCTAAAACTAGTTACATTCAATTGCGTTGTTGGCCAAGGAGTTCCCACTGAAATACCCGAAACAACCCTGGTTGATACTAAGGCAAAAGTTGCTCTCTGCAAACTGAGAGAAGAGCCAATTTGCCAAGCACAAAACCCACATAGTTTATTGAAGGAAAAATCATTCTGGTGCCTACATGCAGTCCTATGTTCTAATCTCTTTAGAGAGGGAGGATACTCTGCAGGCTACTGAAAAAGTAATATGGACACAACCTAGCCTCGGAACCTTTGATAACATTCTGTCCTGCCTGTAAAATACACTAGGGCAAAGGAGACACTGAACTTGTGGGAAGAGTCATTCAATGCCTTATTTCACATAAAACCGATTTCACAAGAATGAACTCATACCTGACACTGTGAAATCACAAAACAAAGCGTAGACAGCTCAAACATCTACCACAATACCAAACACTACTTGTGAGAGAGAGAGGAGAGAGAGAGAGAGAGAGAGAGAGAGAGAGAGAGAGAGAGAGAGAGAGAGAGAGAGATATTCCCCATGACGTTCTGCTTTGCTTGTGGATCAGTGTCTTATACAGTCATCATCTGAGAGACAAAGACCCAGCGTGAAGGCAGAGAATATAAATTCGAGGGCTCGATCAAATCCCTACTTTTTTTAGTTGATGGAATCCTTAGGAGACAGATTTCTAAAGCCAATCTTTATTGGAGATAGATGACCCCAGAAGAATAAGGACCCCTGTTTCAAGTAAGGAAGGAGCACATGAGCTCACAGGCTGAAACACCTAGCACAGGGTCTACAGGGGTCTGCAACAGGTCCACGGCATATATAGCACAGATATTAGCTTAATGTTTTTATGGGATCCTTGACCATGAGAACAAGTGGGTCTCTGACTCTTGTGCCTCCTCTTGGGACTCTTTTCCTTCTATTGGGTTACCATGTAGAACATTTGTATGATAATGTTTCCTTCAACTTATTATATTTTTGTCATGTTTGGTTATTATCTCTTAGAAGCCTGTTCTGTTATAATGAGATACAGCAAAGATCTGGAGGGGAAGGGAGGTGAGAAGAAACTGGGAGGAGTGGAGGGAGAAAAATCCATAATCGGGATATATTATATGAGAAAAGAATCTATCTTAAAGAAAAGAGAAATAAATGAATTTAAAATATGATTTCTGATGTTAGGACATAGATCTTATTCACACAATACTTTAATTACTTCTAGACTGTGAAAACTTATGAAACTGTCTTTGTATCACTAGAATAATGACCCTGACACATCGAAGTGTTCATTAAAACTGAAAAAGTATGTATGTATATGTATATTATATGTAATATATATATACATACACACACATACTATATATGTGTGTGTGTGTGTGTGCGTGTGTGTGCGTGATATACAAGCAATCAGCTATTAGGTATACATTGTGAATAAGAGAGTAAGAGTAAACATAATTCTGAATTTAAAAATTCAGAGAGAAATTGGTAAGTTCTCCAATCCTCAAGTAAGTAATAATTCTCAAATGTAAAATTTAGGAAAAGATCCTTATAGGATAAAGATTAATACATGTCTAACGCTCACAGTTGTAAAGTTGCCTAGCAAACTGATGTAAGTATTTCTACTAACTACTCAAGTTACAACGTGTAAATTAACCAAGCTTCAAAGTATGTCCATCTCTAACACAATCTGGGCATTGTGTTCTTTTATTTGAATTAATTTTAAGATAAAAATCTTGATTCTGTCTCTGTACTAGATCATCTGATCATTTTGTAAGTACTAATCAAGGGTCACATTCTGTCATGTTTGCTAGTATCAAATGCTGAACATTCCATGTTAAGAAGTTCTACCTTTGCTCCAAGGAAGGTCCCATTTCTGTAGAGGTGTGTGGTGAGGGTGTTTGGAGCCACAGAAATCCCAAGATCTTGGATCAGTACTTTAATTATTGTTTGCTTACTTGGGATGCTAGAGACGCCCCTTAATCTCTACAAGCTATTTCACTTAACCAGAATAGCAGTTTTCATTATTTTGATACCTTAGTTATGTTTGGGAGGAAATCTTCAATAGCTATTTCAATCAATGCACTGATTTCCTCCTCAAGAGCCACATATCTTCAAACAACAAAGTACTCAGGCCTTTAACGTAGCAGAGCATCAAGAATATATATACATATGTACAGAGAAATTTAGAATTAAATATATATTTAATGAGTCACTAAAATACTAAAAAGCTATATAATAAAATATACAATATCTGTTCTCTCATCTATTTGAAAAATTGATACCAGCAAATCAAATATTTGAGTCCAGCCTGGGGACTTTGAAAATTTATGTCTAAAAATATTTTTGTAAAAGTGTGTTGGGATATGATGCCAGAATGATTTCCTAGGATGTGACAGGTCTGAGTTTCATCCACAAAACTGTACAAAAATTACTTCAGTGCTATGTGACCTTAATGCCAGTGCCAAGAAATGTGTTTCCTACCCATATCTAAATGTATTTCAAACACATAATTGAATATAGCATTCCTTTACCTCCTTAACTAAAATAACTACCATAGTTGAAAGAATTTCCAATTAAACCCAAGGGAAGATTATCAACACTGAAGCAATGCTAAGATATCTTTGGTTCAATCCTTTCCTTTAAGATACAAGTACATCAAAAAATGTTATCTAGCATATCTATCACCAGATATAGTTATAGACCATACATCATAACCTGAAACAAGTGGGTATCCTTACCTGATTCTCTCCTGGGCTCCTATTTCACTGTCTCTTGAATGACAATAGCAACATATTAGCACCAAGAGACAGCACAGGGTCTAATAACAGTTCTCTCTATGTTCTCTTTTCCATTATTTTCTGTTTTATTCTGAAGCTAATAACAGCATTATATTTAATACACAATGTTCTGCTCTGACAAATTATATTTGGCAGAACAAAGGACGGTTCAGCAAAATGACTCTTGGAGTGGGAAGGGTCTGCCTGCCAAGAAGACAATGTACTTCTCAGTTTCAAGCTTTGCCTTAAAGGTGTATCCCCTGACATGCTATGTTTTGCAACAAATGATTCAATTTCATTACAAGTTAAATTCTTGAAGAAGGTGCTCATTTGCTGTGAGTTGTGAGGAATTAAAGAACTGACAATACATTTTGGAACAAATTAAAAGGATAGACATTATGTTTCCACTTCCCCTACCATTTTATCAATTTTTAAGTCATTTTACTTGAAATCCTATGTCACCGTTCCCTCAGGCAACACCTACTGAGAGACTTTAGCCCACCCAAGGCAATCTTGGTCCTGTGACTCTGCCCATCTGCCCAAGTAACTCCTTCCTGAACAGGCAATCCGTCTCCTGAAAGTTTAAGTCAGTGTTTACACAGATCGGTTATAATGGCTATGTGACAGGCCTTGTGTTATGCCCTAGACAGAATATTCCCAGATGTACTGCATGAAATTGACATTTCCGAGCTTCTTCAGCAGGTTATAAAGATTTTATATAAATGGAAATTTCCCATTTCTTAAGTGACATTCTAAATGTTATAACTGGCTTCTGCAGGTACAGGATGAGAACTTTCTTCATTCTGTCTTGTGAAATGAGAAATTATGCCAAAATGGAATCCTAATTTTTGCTTATCGAAACAAATTCTTCCCTGATTAAGTATAAATATAACAAATATTATGAATTTTATCTTTCTTCACTGCCTTTATCTTTCATACTACCTGAAGAATGTAATATATAAACTAAGTAAATGAAATAAATAAGGTATTCTCATTTGTTACTAAAGTATGAACAAAACACCAAAACTGTAAGTTCTACCAATGGCTTGCTATAAATGCATATGCTTTTGCTCAAACTGTTTAAATACGTTTTTCCTATTTCCACTTGCAAACCTTATTAGAAGGACTCTTAACTCTCAAATCAAATCAAATCAGAGTCTCCCTTCTATCACATGGCTAAGCAACATCAAAAATCATCACATGTTTGGTTTTCAATTATTTTGCTTTTCACAGAAGCTCTTCAGTACAGGGTTTATGCCCACTTCCCACAGTAATCTACACAAAATCACTTCCTGTGGCTAATTTATACAAAAGTGTATGCTTTTGTCTAATGAGAAAATCACATTAGTTCTACTTGATTATTTGGGCCTTTGAAAGGAGGACTTCAGGTATATTAAAGGCAGAATAATAGAATTTTTTTCTTTATATTAAGTTGTTGGAACCAGAAGAGTTACCTAGTATTTGCACAGCCTACAGACTGAAGAATCCATCATCTACTGACAGAAAATTTAACTCAGAGCATCAGTTCAATATCTACTTTTACTCTCACTGTTAACAGAATAAAATCCAATTGATAATCACCAATATTTATGATGCCATGGATAAAATGTTATTAATTATTGTTTTCTGAGAGTTACTATTTGACCTGACATATTTAGAGAAAGATTTAAATACAGAGACTTCCATAGTTTTACTATGTAAGATCTCTTAGAGTGATGTTTGTCTCAATAACACTCTTCTGTGTAAATACCAATAGTGCTTTTTAGGCCTTTAAATCTGAAGCATACTTTGTTGCTCTATCAAATTTTCTCTCCACTTCTAATATAATGTGATATATTTAAGGCAATTTAAAATCAATAATTTCAACTAGTACCGGTTTTTCACAAACGTCATGGTACTTCTTTTTTGTGAGTGCTACAAACATGCCTGTGTGTTACATGTGTGCCTGGTACTCATGGATCCCAAAGAGGACTCTGAATTCCCTGAAATGGGGTCAGAGATAATGTGAATCCCCATGTTGGTGCTGGGTAACAAAGTTTGGTCCCATAGAAAAGAAAACAATGTCTTATTAAATGGCAAGCACAGCTCCAGCCTGAGCCAATGGTGGAATTATTCTTTTAGAGCATAGCTGAGTTTGAATTATAACAATTTGCTCAAATCTCTGGAACAAAATTGAAATATACCTTACAAACAAGGTAGGAAGACTCCTTCTTGTCATTCCGCATACTAGAAAAGCTGAAGCAGGAAAGTCACAAATTCCAGGCGAGTCTAGGTTACATAATAAATTTTTGTTTCCAACAGAAACAAAGAAATAAAGCAACAAAAGGTCTTCCAAAGTTCTGAAGGTAGTCAGGGCCATCCTGGACAAAATAAGTACCAGGGAAGATATTACCATACATGGTGTCAATTTGTACCACAGGCCATAGTTACAAATGCAA
Source organism: Rattus rattus (assembly GCF_011064425.1). Lineage (NCBI taxonomy): Eukaryota > Metazoa > Chordata > Mammalia > Rodentia > Muridae > Rattus > Rattus rattus. Next base: position 28,969,721 of record NC_046163.1, read on the forward strand.
TACAATATCAACACATAGGCAAACATACAGCTATAAGTCTAAGCAAAGAGAGAAACTTGATTTTTTACAAAAATTCTTTAAAACCACATTGTTAAATAATTTTATGTGTTTTCATAGTTTTTTTAAATTAATCAGTCCATTGGTTTACATCTCAAATGATATCCCAGTTCCTGGTTACACCTCCATCAATTCCCCATCCTACATCTGCCCTCTCCCCTCCCCATTGCCTGTATGAAGGATCTCTCTCTCTCTCTCTCTCTCTCTCTCTCTCTCTCTCTCTCTCTCTCCCTCCCTCCTCCCTCCCTCCCTCCCTCCCCCCTCCCTCTTTCTCAGAATTTCAATGTGGATCAAGAACCTTGACATTGGATATATTATAGTGAAACAGCTAAAGGAAAAAGTAGGAATTACCCTTCTACTAATACAAACAGGAATGTATTTTTACACTTGATCTTAGCCAAAAGGCTGAGAAGCAGTAGGAACGTATTTTTAAGAGGACTCCAGATAACATAGGAAATAAGACCAACAACCGACCAATGAGGTATCGTGAAACCAAAAAGTTTCTGTATAGCAAAGAAAACTATTTTTAGTTAATTTTTTTACTTATTCATTTTATATCCTGTTCACTGATCCCTCCCAGTCATCTCCACCCACAGTCATTTCCCTATCCCTCCTCCCCTTCTCCTGTGAGTGGGTGGGGACCCCTGGATATCCCCCCCACCAATCCTAGCACTTCAAATCTCTGCCAGGCTAAGCACTTCCTCTCTCATTGAGGCTAGACAAGGTAGCCCAACTAGTAGAACATAACCCTCAAACAGGCAACAGCTTTTGAGATAGCCCTCATTCCAGTTGTTTTGGGCCCACATAAAGGCCAAACTGCAAATCTGCTATGTATGAGCAGGAAAGCCTAGGTTCAGCCCGTGTATGTTCTTTGGTTGTTGGTTCAGACTCTGAGAGAACCAAGGGTCCGGGTTAGTTGACTCGGTTGGTCTTCCTGTGGAGTTCTAATCCCCCTTGGGGCCCACAATTCTCCCTCCTATTCTCCCATCAGAGTCCCTAAGCTCCATCTACTGTTTAGCTGTCGGTGTCTATCTCTCTGAGTCAGCTGCTCTGTAAAGCCTCACAGAGGACAACAGGCTCCCGTGTGCAAGCGTAACAGAGTATCTTTAATAGTGTCAGGGATTGGTGCTTGCCCATTGGATGGGTCTCAAGTTGGCCCAGTTGTTGGTTGGCCTTTTCATCAGTCTTGGCTCCCTCCCCCTTGCCTGCATCATTTGTAAGCAGAATACATTTTGGGTTGAAAGTTTTGTGTGTGGCTTGGTGTCTCTATCAGTCCACCTGGGTTCCTGTCTAGCTATCCAAAATAGTCTCTGCAGGTTCCATATTCCTAATGGAGTGAGTCACGTTTAAGGTCACCCCATTGATTTGGGGGCACCTCCCTTATTCCAGGTCTCTCTCTTGTCCTAAAGATGCCCTGCCCCCAACTTCTTCTCACCCCCATCAGTTGGAGATTTCTATTCATTTTTATGGCCATCTAGCCATCTCTCCTGTCCTTCCCTACAGCTTTTACATGAACGAAGAGATAGTCCACAGGACGGGAGAAAATAGTTGTCAAATAATAATCTGACAGAAGATTAGAAACTAGAAAATGCAAAGATCTTATGAAACAAAAATATAAAATAAGTCAATTTAAATGGTCTATTAAACTGAACAGAACAGTCTAAAAAATACCAATCATAAGTAAGCACTTAGCAGTTGTTCACATCCTCAGCCATCAGGAAGATGCTCATTAAAAATACTTTAAGATTGTATCTCAGACACATCAGAATGGCCACGATCAGGAATACAAATAACAGATGCTGGACATGGGGAAAACAGCATTCATACATTGTTTCTGGGAACATAATCAGTCCACACATTCCTCAAAAATGACAGCGAAAAAATTACTATGTGGCCCACATCTATCACTACTAGACATATGTACCAAATATTTTGTAACTCACTGCAGAGATATTTGCCTATCTGTGTCACTCAATAGAGAAAAACAAACTTCATAAGTTCTTCCTGCTATGTAGAGAGTTCCTTTAAATCTTCTGTTTTATGCACTTTATTTGAATGTAGATATAAGCCAGGAATCTAAAAAGAATCAATGGAAGGAGAATACCTTAAAGGAGAGGGGTAAGAGAATATAGGTAAAATAAAAGTAAAGAGTGGAAATACTGAAGAAGTGGGATTTGTGGAAGAGTGTAATGAGGGAATGGGGATGAATCAACATGCACAAAGTATATGGAAAGGCTGTATGCAAACCTATGATCTTGAAACCCAAGTAAAAATTATAAAAATAGTTATTAGATCATATGTCATATGAAAGGGATGAGATCAATAGTGGAGGCCAAAGGTTTAACTGAGTGTTGGATTATGGAATAGGAAAAAGAGGGAGAAGAGTCAGGGTTATGAAGAAATTTTATCAAAATGTACTAGATTGTAATTTAATTAAAATGCATTTTTAAAAGGTGTTTGAATAGCAGTACCCTAAAAGGGGGAAATTCTGCTCCCATAATACATGGTTATTGAATAAAAATCTCAGTGCCACACATTGATCAGTAATGATCAGAAACACAGGCTTTTGTCATTACACTTAATTGCCCTTCATAGCTAGACTGAATACAACACATACTTTGGTGGGAGGACAAAGAAAAATCAATCTCAAACTGTGGAAGAAACTCTCTCCTACTGCATAGCTTTCATAGTAGTGGAAGATGTTATGCAGGAAGGTGGGTAAATGAAAATATCTTCCCAAGCACTGAATTTGCATGATCCAATGATAACCTCCTAGACAAGGTTTTCCACTAGTGCCATCATATCATGACTATTGTAGGGCAATCAATTGCTTTGTAAGTGAATTTGAAGTCTGCATCACAGGTAGGAATTCAAGTCTTAGGATGTAAATTTTGTAAAGATCCATGGGGAGGGAAGTCATATGCTCTGGGGAGGAAGTGTCATTATTTTGCTAAGTGGTCATAATGCCAAATTACCTTCTATGTATTTTCATTTCTATCATTAGACTGTTTGCTGTTTTCTACAGATTGGTGAGGCTCTCACCCTTGATCAGAGAAGCTTCTATTTTTAGTGAGTAATTCAGTGAGTATCTATCAAAGGCCTTCCCCAATCCAAGGCTCAGAGACAAGAAAGAGGTAACAGGAAGAAGTTATGGGCCTGGAAATGACAAAATGAGAAGGAATGATTGGAACGGCTGTCTTCTGGACAGGTCATAGCCGTGACATCTATCAGCTCTCAGCAACTGTAGCTATCTGAACAAGACATTTAAAAACGCTATCATGGAGGAGGGCTACAGATGCCCCAAACCTCACTAAGGCACTTTGGACAGTTGATGGCTACCTGATGACAAGGAGTCACTTGGTTTTCTTTCTTTTCTTTCCTTTTTTCTTTCCTTCCTTCCTTCCTTCCTTCCTTTCTTTCTTTCTTTCTTTCTTTCTTTCTTTCTTTCTTTCTTTCTTTCAAGATTTACTTTTGAGAACCTTGCTTGCCCACATACTGAGTTTGCACATCAGCCTAGCCTGGTGAGTCTCGTGTACCTTGTCTACCTGCAGGACTAGCTTTATTTACACTCATATACCAATCCTGTCTGATGAGTTCCCCCAAGAACCTCACTCATCCCCACCATCTCTATCCCTGCACTACCGGGCCCAACTTGGTAGCTCAGTGGCCCAACCTGGTGAGTTCCACAGTATTTCACCCCTACACCTTATCTCCTCACTCTCACATTGAGCTCTATGTATATATGCAGCTGCTGATCCTCAAAGAAGCTACAGCATTACATCAAACAAACAACTAATAAGAGAAGTTCATCTGTCTAGTTAACATCCCCAAAACATGAACAATATGAAAGAAAGTATGTAACCCCTAAACCTATTAGTCTGACAGAAATGTCCTCCAATGTGTATTACCTAGATGAACTCCAAGACAAAGAATTAAAAAAAATCATAAATGCCATCTCAGTTTTCAAGGAATCTAAGAAGGCACAAACAACTCAAGGAACTCAAAAATGGAGGAGAGAGCTCTTGAGTAAAGTCCAAGAAAGCACAATATTTAGCTGGATGAAATGAAGACAAGATGAGATTCAAAACCTCGTTTTAATAAAGAGATAGAAATGCTTAAGAAATATAAGCAGAAAAACTCTGCAACCTAATTAGAAAATTCAGGAGAAAGCCTTGCTAGAAGAGGGCTGAAATAGAAGAGAGAATATCAAGACTCAAAAAGTAAAAGTATTGTACTACTTGATCAAATAATATATTTTGAAATGGTAAACATATGGAAAGGAAATTTAAGAACTTTGGAAAACACAAAAGACCATATCTATTAATTACAGTCATTAAGGAAGAATCCCAAATTATTATCATATACCATGACTTTAATAATACCATAAGATTTAATTTTATTGATGCTTGTTTGTCTATGTTTTTGTGTGAATGCATACATGGATAGGTGTCCACAGAGGCCAGAAAAGGGTACCCAAAGAACTGAGCTGAAGTTTCAGACAGTTACAAGCTATCTGATATATGTGTTGAGAATCAAAATCTGCTGTTCTGAAAGAGCAGTGAATGTTCGTAACCATTAGGTCACCTTTCTAGCCATAAAAGAGTGCTACCTTCCTCTTGTGGCCACTGATAGGTTAGCAATGCCCCAGTCCATGTCACCATACCAATGTGAATATGGGGAACACTCATGGACTGAGTAGTTTCCTTTCTTTCTTTTTTTAAAAGAGGGCTTGAATTTGGAGGATTAGTTTGTTGAGAGACAGCAGGAAGTAGAGGGGGTGTTAGTGTATGTTTATATACAAGATATATTGTATATATGCATGGAAAAATTAAAGAACAAATAAAAAACAATTTGTTAAAGAGAAAGAAAACCAGGAACTCATCCCAACTCCCCTGTTCCTCTTCCTTGTGTGCCTATATAGAAGTCAATGAAAACCTGTGCAAACACAATGGCAGTTAGAGCTTGGTGCCCCGGGAGGCACAATTGCTAGCTGGTAGAATCTTCAAGAGGTGAGGCCAAGTGGGGAATTTCTATATCTCTCGTATTAGACTATAAAGAGGAACTATAATGTATGCATGATTAATTACTTACATTCCTCAAAATGTAACTTCATTTCAACAATGAAATATTTTTCTAAAATCTCTGAATGATCTATTTCTAGACTGTTTAAGAAGAAAATAATAAATAGAAGCTGTTATACAAAGTTACATTTAAGAGTCCTTTGCTATAAAGATTTAGATGACCTATGGCATTCGTATAGCAATGATATATTCTCAGAAACCTCATCAGTTAACGCATTGGGTAGTAGACAGTGAGTATACACACATGCACGTGTGCTGGATGATGATTATGACTTAGAAATCTTCTCTAGTCACAAAATCAAAAGGTGTACATCTAGTTTTTCAAATGGACAAGGGGAAACTATCCCTAAGGAGCTGAAGAAAGGGTGGGGCTGAACACAGGCACCAACAAAAGGTACAAGACTTCAAATGCAGGAACTGTAACCGGGAACAATGAACTTTGGAAATGTGTCTTCCAGGGAAACAAAACAAAAAATGATGCAGAAATACTAAGTCATGAAGTGATATTTATTTCCATAAAACACACTTATCCTGAAATGCAGGCTGCTGTTTGACTCCTGAAGCATCCCCTGTGCAGTCTACACAGGCAGTGCAGACCTCTGCAGAGCACATTTTCCTGTACGCACTCCAAATGTGGTCATTAGAAAGAACTGGCAAAATGGGAGTTGAGAATGGGCAAACTTTCTCTAGAGAGCAGAACAGGAACTACCCCAAGGACATTTTCCACTGCCAACATTTACTCAGCAGGATGCTCTAATTACGGTGGACGAGTATCTGCTCGGTGTTCTTCTTTATTCTCTTTTCTAGATGAGCTTCCTAATTAAAGTTATTCTGTTCATTTCCCATTATTATTTAATGTATATTGAGAGGGAGCAAACAATGTCTCTATTAGTTTATAGGTCATCAAAATGCCAGAAAGGATATACTGACCCAATGGAAAAATCAATCACCACTCAGCGATCTGACACTTAGAGAGTAATGAGTGGATGTGGCTTTTTCCTCAATCACCGTGGTCACAGCAGCTTTAGCATGTGGAGGAATAGGGTAGCCACAGAAATCATTAAGGTTTGGAGGCCAGTTGAGTAAATGTCCATCCATTTTTCAATAAGAGAATTCTTAAGGGGCCACTGTTCATACCATCAAACTACGCGTTTATGTCCAGACTTCCTGGCTGTTCTCTGTGGACAAACCACAAAGTTTTAAGTAATGGTTTATGAGCTAAAATAATGATACAATTTCCTGGATGTGCCTACTCCATTGTCAACTGGGTTAGTTTATCCTGACCACTTTTCATCTCTGCTGAATGGGAGATGATTTGCCCAGCAGAAATCGCCTGAGTGTCTGAGATTTCTGTTTTAAGCCGGATGGCAGATACCCCACCTTCCCTAAAGTTTACACCTCTAAATTGTGACATGAGACAAATATACTTTAAGCCATACTCTGTGTCTGGTTTGCAACATGCAAATTACACTGCATATATTGGTCTTCTTCAGTATTGTAATGCTCATTCATTTCCCAGATGAACACAAGAATAACTAGAAGAATTCTGAAAATAAATAAACTCACTAGCAGACAAAGACAGAAGGAACACTGAAACAGCATTGCATGCTGTTAAGTCTGTCAAATAAGGATTCACTGCATACATAGGGTGGGCCTGTGAAAATACGTTGTTTCCAGATGTCTTAGACCTCTCTATAGATGTATAGTGATAGTCACTCAATGGCAAAATCTCACCCACTGTGTCTCTTCCTCCTCTTCCTCTTTTTCCTCTTCCTCCTCTTCCTCTTTTTCCTCTTCCTCCTCCTCATCCATATTCTCCTCCTTTTGTTCTCAATCATTTAAGGTTTTTATTTCCCTAGGTAAAGCATGAAAATTAAAAATCTCTTTCCTTTCATCTAGTAAACTTAAAGATTAACATTTTTTTTCTAAAACTGCTTTCTCTTGAAGTTCTGGTACTTTCTTTTCAAGAGTTTTGATTACTTTTCTTCTGGCTTCATGTATTTTAATGGGAATTTGGAAGTTTGTTACTTTATGGTCTGGCTTCTCTGGTTTAACGGAAGGTTCTCTGAGGAGAAAGTCTTTGTCTATCTCTCCTTAACGCTGTCTTCCAATAGAACTGAAGCTGCTAGAGTAAGTCTGCAATGCATCGCGCAGACTTGCAGTTGGCTGTCTCGAGCTCTACGGGAGAGTAAGCATCACATCAGAAAATATGCAGTGGAGCCACACTGCCTGTCCTATGGCAGCTAGGGAAGAAAGAGAGAGGCTCACTGCAAATGTGGGATTTTCCCTTTATTCCACCCTCACTTCAGATGTGGGTCAATACATTTAGGGCATTTCCTCCTTAGCTGATCCTTTCTGGAAAACCTTCACAAGCATAGCCCAAGTCATGCTTCACTAATCTCTAGGTGCTTCTAAGTTCAATAAAGCTGGCCAGCAAGAATATCCACAATATTTGATGCCTATTTGCTTATTCAAAACAGCAAATGGATGGATGAGTGAAGCAAATTGAGCAGTCCCAAAGAGATGGCTCAGAAGTTAAAACCACTTGCAGCTCTTGTACCCAGAGCCAGCTCCAGGAGTCTGTATGCTATGGCTAAGCACATGTCCACATAAACATATAAACAAAACAAAAAAACTTGAGGACCATTAGCTTTTTGCCACCATAAACCTTAGGTGTTCCTTATATATTTGTCCAGTGTTATCATCACATGCATTATAAAATAAGTTCAGAGAACAGCAGTTATTCAAGACACTGCAGTGCTGAAACTATTTTTACCATTGGAAGAATAGTCAGCATCTTATCTAGAATGATGAAAAAACTACTACCCACAATGACCTAATGTAACACATGGTTTCCACTATTCTTTAATTATTTTCTTCTAAAAAAATTTAGTTGATATTATGTAAGAATATCTTCAAACTTAAAAGAAAATATAATCTTATAATTAAAATTTTAAGGATATTATGTTGGTTTTTTATTTCTTGAGCAAAAGTAAACATCATTAGACCTAACCTTAAAACTACCTTATTCTTGCTTTTATCTGACCCAATATTAGTTACATTTAAACCCACTTGGTGTCTCTCTGTCCTATAAGCCAGTTCTCCAACTAACACTATGAATGAACAGGTAGTCCTCCCAGGAATTTTCTCTAGATTAAATCTTGATGTTTTATCACTAAGAGAAGTGAGCTTAAAGCGAATGGGTCTTCAAAGAAGTATTCCTCTTGTCACTGTGTCTTGGATGATATTTAAAATACTTGAGGAAAGATTAGGGTGGAGGGTAGCATTTGCTACCAAAGAAAGAAATAGTATAGTGTGGTTCTTTATGGTAATGTTAATCTTAATTTCCGTCAGAACAAGTAATCTATTCACAAATGCATTGGGATAATGTACCTATTAATATGCATTAAATTACTAATGAGGTCAGCCTATATACTTTAGTCATGATTTTTTATGTTAACACCCCCCCTCAGATTTTAAAAATTTTCATCAAATACCCAAGCATTAAAACCATTTACTTAATTAACGTACAAACTGACATACATAGTCTTTGAAAGATCCGATGCGTCAAATCCTGAGTAACCAAAACATAATCTCTACCTGTCAGAGAGAGATTCTTTCCTGGGAGGCATCCACACGGAGTCTAGTTTTCAATTATGAGTTGCTGGGTCAAACAGACCTGCAGAGCAAAAATAGAAAGGCAAGTTAAAAATATATATATATATTATATATATATATTATATATATATATATATCAAAAACAAGAGTGGAATTAGGTGGTGGATTGGAGGGAGCAAGTTGCAGAAAAGCAGCTCAGAACTGCTTTTGGGAAGCCCCCTCCCCCCATCTTATAAAGAACTCACCTTTGCTTCATATCCCTGTATACTACAGTCTTGAAATAACCTCTAGAGAGTTAGAAGGAAGTCAGGAATCCAGAAACTTCTGTTAGGGTAGAGGCAAGAAGATGTGAGTTGAAATGAATCTACTGTTCACAAGAGTTCCCAAACAGATTACATAAAAGTGACAGGGAAGGATCTGAGGAAAGTTAAAAGCAGAGGACCAAGGATACAGATATAATTAGCACAAGTATCATAAGATTTGACCTCTGGAGGAAGGGTTTGGTATTGACTTACATTCTCGGTACCTGTGTGCGTTATTCTCATTTTCATTAAAAACCGGTGTTTGTGAAAAGAAGACAATAGACGAGGACAAGGCTGAGGAAGGTAGGGTTATGGACTGAAGTTTACCTAGATCTGAGGTCTGGAATGACTACTTGAACTTAGTAGTTGGTAACTGCTCTCTGAGACAGATCAGAGGCCTTTTAAGCCGCTCATTGATGGGAGTAGGAAAATAGACTCTTCAGATGCACTGTTCTCTCCATAACCTTTTGTTTCTTCCCTGAAAGGGCTCTAGCTGGTGCCTGCCGGTTCTCATTCAGCACTGACCTCATGACAAATTAGTGCGTTCGTGGAGCTTGTTCGGAGCACTCCAGCATCCTGTCTGTTTGCCCTACTCTTATTTTCTCTTTAGCCCTGGGCTCTCCATGTGCATCGTTTGTCTATCAAAACCAGCTCTCAGAAGGTGAGCCCAAGCATAATCACACTAAAGAGCGTCTGACCCGGTTTCAACATCAGTTATTTATAGGAACTCTGGATTTAAATGCACTACAGTCAAACACATGACAGTTGCACTGAAAGCCCTACAGTAGAATTTTAGCCTTTTTCCTTTAGACCTGTCTCCCACTGATGGTCATTGTCTTTTACTCCTCATTAGTAGGAAATGCTCGGGTCTGTGTTTCCATGGGAGGAACTGGCTTGTGGTTATGTATGATTGTGCAAACGTGTGCCCGGTCACTTGGATGAGATGGCGTGAACATATGCTTAAATGCTACTTTGTTATTTTGGTTGTTGTTGTTGTTGTTGTTATTTTGTCTTTTTTTTTTTTTTTCAGAGCTGAGGACCGAACCCAGGGCAAGCGCTCTACCACTGAGCTAAATCCACAATCCTATTAAATGCTACTTTGAATGTCAAGAGAGGAGTCCTGGGACATTGGCCATTGTGTCATAGAGAGCCACCATCTTAACCTTACAAAGGGACTTCTGCATATGTGTGCAACTTGAAAAGTGTAAAGAAAATATTTAAGTAAATTTTTACAGTAAAAATTATTGAAAGATAATGAAAAGGTGTTTATCATATTAAGGGTTATGGTTTTCCTGTTTTCTCTCAACTCTTCTTAGACATCTGAAATGAAACAAACAATAGCTTCCTTAGCTACTATTCATACTGCAAATTAAACAGATTCTTTTAGTTGGAAATGTCAGGTAGCAGGTAACTATCTTTTCCTCACATTTCAAGAAGGAAAAACGGCCTTGCATCATTATATAGAAATATTTGAAACACCCAGTGTGTCTGCTGCATAAGGAAGAAACTGCAGAATAGTTTCTGCCAGCTCCAACCTTCTCTCTGGAGGAGGCCTCCAGTAAATGTGTCACCAAGTGATTTCTATTTGCTGTGCGTGTTCTGAGGCTTTATCGGCAGGAGAAGCTTTGGAAATGCTGATACAACTGTCAGAGAGGAGGGGATGTCACAGAAATCCTCAGAAGCTAAGTGAGGGCCTGGCAGTTCTGTCGGCTTAGCATTACCCTGGAAAATAAGAAGAGGCTCAATCTGCCGGCGTGTTTATGATTTTCGTATTAGATGTCACAAGCGACTCAATTCCTTCTAAAATATAAGAGCTGTATTGAGAGATAGATATTAAAATCGTAGCCAGTAACCTATAAGATAGAAAACAGACCTACAGGTGACCATAAAGCACACAGACGATCCAGAACAAAGCTATCAAGATTTAAATCTGCGAACATTCAGATACCAGATGAGGTCCCTTGGGAAAATGATTGGCACCTAGCACCATAGAAAGTGTTTGCTTTATACAGGGAGGGGGTTCTTTGTTCAAAATACATGAGGTAATATTATATAAAAACACTCAGATATTTATACTTATAAGGGCTTCTTTGGCAAATGGTTGGAAAAATAATATTGGACCACATTATTTTTTCTTTGAATTTTCTACCTAGTTTCCCCAGTGTTTGTTGAGAGATGCATCCTCTCTACAGTCACCAAACAGCTTTTGTTTGTTGTTCTCTATCCTCTTCCCATTCCCTAAGTATTGTGCCTTAAATTTGTTTTTTAACCCAATTTCTATAGTAATAGCATGGATATGGAATAACCATGTATATTTTAGGGAATACCCACTAAAGGCCACAAACTCTTATAGGCATTTTAAGTTGTCTTTTTTTTTTTTTTTTTTTTTAGCAAATCCTTATGAAAATCACCCATTATGGTCTCTATTTTGCTAAAGCAATGCAATCTAGGTTTTCCTATCTTGGGGAGCTTGCATTTCAGTGCTTGGATTCCAACCAAGGGTGGCCAGGTACAGACCTCAGTCTGAACTTGATAGAAAGATGTTAAAGGAGTAGGCACCAGGGATGGAGAGAATTGAATAAGGCATCAGAGTGCCACCCAGTGATACAGTCATGAAATAGCAGTGAATTTTTCCAGAAGTCTGGGAAACTGCAAACTAATCACACTGAAACTTCCATGAAAAATGCCTCAGGAACCGGGTTGTGTTGTGTATAGAATTGCATTTGGCATCATCGGGAATCTAAGCTATCAGTGGAGGCCGTGAAATGTTAAGGAATCTGACTTTTTTATTTACTTTTAGAAATGAAAAGTTAGGACATTTAGATATTGGTAAAACATGACTCGAGATGCTAAGCTTTTGCATTGTTAAACATTTTTTTTGAACATTCAAAGAATTCATCTTAAAATCTGACAATTGATGTTTCAGGAATTTTCTCAAGTGTCCTGTTGACAGGGGGAGCTTCCGTGTCTCTGTGTTTCTTAGCTGTAGGCAAGACATTGAGTAATAGATTTCATTTTCTCATCAAAAGCTTCATTAGCACGGTTTGGCATTAAACCCTGGAAAGAAATTAGAATATATTGATCAGCAATTAATAGGTGGAAGAGAACTGATCAATGGGAAGCAGGGCTGTGTGATAGTAATGCAAAAGGATGAAAGCCAAACATCCTGAAGCATTTCATATACAGCACAGTGCTTGATGGTTGCAAACTGTGCAAGGGGCAAGAAGCTATTTTCTTCTCACCACAAACTGGAAGAGATATTTCTTTAGACAAAAAGCTAGTCAAATGCCTGTGACCTGATTTTTAAAAGCTTATGTTGCCAATAAACATTATGACACTTAGAAGGCATTCAGAATCTCTTAAAACTCAGTATCAATTGTCATTGGATATTTCTTACTGTGGACTAAGAGAATGTAAGAGATAAAATGAAGAAACTGCCAAACCAGAGAATCTCTTCCCAGATGACATATAGATAATGCCGAGGGTTGAGACAAGGTTGGCAATCTTAAAACACTCAGAAATACAAAATAACAAATTTTCTTTGTTATTAGTTATATGGCCATGTTATGGTTAAGCATCCATTTTTGCATACATGGTACAGTGCTAGTAAGCCTCAACTTCACTGTGATAGAAAAATAGACTGTATACCTCATTACCGTATTTACTTATCAAGTATGGGCCACACCGTGTCTAAGCATGCTTTCATTATCTGTAATATTTTGTAATGAACAAGATGTGTTACCATTCTAATGTCTGTGAATAGTCATTATCAATAGTTCATCTTTCTGCTGCCCAATCTATAGTAACAGCTGTATGAAGAAAGAGTCCAATGGACTAAAGTGATCCCCACTTGATGCACATTCCCAAAGAGATGGCCCCTTTAACGCCATTCCTTGAGATGTTCATTCTTGTATCTACATCTGTTTTCAGGAATATATCAAGCACTTAGGTGTCTGACAGAGTGAAACTGTCTCCAAAGATTTATCTTGGTTTATCATGTCAAAAACTATGTTAGATTTAATATAAAGAAAAGAACTGAAGATCGGACAAGATAAGTAACTTGACAGTAGTAAAAGTCAAGTACAAAAATCAATATCTAACAGTCTCCAAGAACACCAACTGACTTGATACTTAATGGGTAGTTAGTTAGCCTACAGATGCAGAAACATGACCAAATAAATCATGTTTTACAGACAATAAAGGAAAAGAAAGCTAAGATAATGTATTTGGTTGTTCAAATCTGAGCACAAAATTAAGATGAAAATTAAGAGAAGCTAGAGAGATCTTCATCTAGCATGACACTGTCTTTTGCTTGCTTCACCATCTAGTAGATGTTATAAGGAAGTGAGCTGCTATTGAGAAACTCTCTAACTGTGGCCCAAATTGGTTATATACATGATAGAGGTGGGATTGCAACTTAGGCTGTCTTGTTCCCAATTTAACCCATGAACTAACAAATATGAAAGAAAACTGAAAGAAAAATTTGGTCTAGAATATTTCTACTATACTGAAGTCTGAATAATTGTAGGACACTGTCCTCTGAATATAGCAGTCCTTTCCATCTTAAATAGAACCTCTTTGATAAGCCACAAGAGAATGCCAATACATTCATACCCTTAGCATTGAACCCTCTCAGAAGGAAGAGGTGGGGCTTACCCAAGATTCCAGTCACTCCTCGCTGTAGAAACCTCCCAAATCTTCTGCACTGGTATTGAGTACCCAGCGGTGGAAGGGACACCTCAAGAAGGGACTCCATCTATGCAGCTACAGTAAAATCATTATCCCCAAGAGATTGAAGTTTTCTATGCCCTAGGTGTTTGAGAGAACATACAGTCTACCATAAAGTAACTTTTTATGAAAACTCCTTGATGATCCTTTGCTTTACAACATTAGGCTTAGATGAAATTATTCCTGTAATTATTCCTCTGCTTTATATCTACTGAATAATTTCTTGTTCATATCTCCCAAAGAAGCTAGAGAAACAGAGGTATACACATATTTGACATACCTAGGAAGTTTGATCATGGAATACAAAAATATACACTAAAAAGTTATTATTTTCTTGCCATAGAATACTTAATACAATGTTTTTAAATGAAATTTTATAAAGATTAGCAGTAAAAAAAAATAAGGACAACATAAGAGGATGACCTCAAAAGGTGTAAAGTTTTTGGGTAATGGTTTAGTCCCTGGAGCTCTGGTTGGCTGGTATTGTTTTTATGGGGTTGCAAGTCCCTTCAGCTCCTTCAATCCTTTCTCTAACTCCTCCAATGGGGACCCTGTTCTTAGTTCAATGGTTTGCTGCTATCATTTGCCTCTGTATTTGTCAGGCTCTTGCTGAGCCTCTCAGGAGACAACTATATCAGGTTCCTGTCAGCATGCACTTCTTGGCCTCAGCAATATTGTCTGGGTTTGGTGGCTGTGTGTATGTGGGCTGGATCCCCAGGTGGGTCAGGGTCTGAATGGCCATTCCTTCAGTCTCTGCTCCAAACTTTGTCTATCTCCTGTTATGAACATTTTTGTTCCCCCTTTTAAAAAGGAATGAAGCATCTGAATCTTGGTCATCCTTCTTCTTGAGCTTCATGTGGTCCATGGATTGTATCTTGGGTAATTCCATGGCTCCAGCTGCATATGTACCATCGGATGGCCTTGTTGGACACCAATGGGAGGAGAACTCTGAGGTCCTGCCAAGGCTGGACCCCCAGTGTAGGGGAATGTCAGGGCAGGGAGGCCGGAAGGGGTGGGCGATTGGGGAGGGGGAACATAGAAGAAGGGGGAGGAGTAAAGTGATAGGGAACAGGGAAAGAGGATAATGTTTGAAATGTAAATAAAAATGTCCAATAAAAAATTAAAAAATAAAGCAAAGAGAATGTAAAGTTTTAAGTTAAATTCTTGTTTTTGTTCTAGAGAGAAAATAGTAATGCAGCCTTTCACATGTGCGCACACACACACACACACACACACACACACACACACACACACACACATCTGGAGCCCAAACTTAACAATGCATCCTGTCCTTTTACCTACTAAAGGTGACAGGCATATTTATGCAATACTGAATTGCTTAAAAAGCAGATTACAATTTTTATATGCAGATAGGTTTTAATTAGGTAGAAAAAGTAAGGCATTTGATATTGTTTTGTTTCTTAACTTTAAAATTGTTCTGTATGGCCATTTTGCTTTCCTATTGATACGTGGAAGATTTTTTAATTTTTATTATATTTACTTGTGTATGTGTGTGTGTGTGTATGTGTGTGTGTTTGTACATATGTGTATATATGCACGTGTGCGTAGCACATAGCTTTGGGTATGTATACTGTGGTGACATCTGTGAAGATCAAAAGACAACTTTCAAGATCTGGATCTCTCCTTCCACCCTGGATTTTGAGGATGCCACTCAGATTGTTAGGCTTGAGCAAAAACTTTTATGGACTGAAAAACCTGGCAATTTATGTTTTACTATTCATTTTATTTGCTTACATTTCAAATGTTATCTCCACTCCAGGTCTTCCCTTCACGAGTGCTCCACCCCTATCCTCCCGCCATTTTCCACTAAGAGGTTGCTCACCAATCCACCTATCTATGCTGGCCTCATCCTTCCAGCATCCCCCTTCTCTGGGGCATCAGGCCTCCAACGGACCAAACACCTCCCCTTTCACTGCTGCCAGATGAGGCAGTCCTCTGCTACATATGTAGCAGGAGCCATGGAAGTGCTTGTGTATACCCTTAGGTTGGTGGTTTAATCCCTAGGAGGTCTAAGGGGTCCGGTTAATTGATACTGTTATTCTTCTTATGGGGTTGCAATCCCCTTCAGCTCCTTCCGCCCTTCCCCTATTTCTTCCATTGAGGTACCTGGGCTCAGTCTAATGGTTGGCTGTATCTGCATCGGTCTTAGTCAGATGCTGGCAGAGCCCCTCAGGAGACAGTTCTACCAGGTCCTGTCAGCATGCACATCTTGGCATCAGCAATAGTGTCAGGGTTTGGTGTGTGGGAATTGAATGGATCCCACAGTGGGGTGGTCTCTGGATGGCCTTTCCTTCACCTTCTGCTCCATTTTGTGTCCCTGCATTTTCTTTAGACAGAGACAATTCTGAACATTTTTTTGAAATACAGATAGAAATCCTTTAGACAGGGACAATTCTGAACACTTTTTTGGAATACAGATAGAAAGAGACAGAAGAAAGAGAGGGACAGAGAGGGAGACAGAGACAGAGAAAGAAGTGAGTTAGAACTCAGTTGTATTACATTATGCAAATTCTATGACTGTTGAAAATAACAAACCTTTTCAGAATCTAATCACAAATAGAAAGGAAAATTCCTAGTTTTAGGTCAAGCTTTATACGTACAACAGGGGGATTATAAGCATGGAGCAAAATAAAATAACAGCAGAAAAAAACTGCCTTTCATCCTATCTCCGAGAAGCAAACATAATAATTTGTAGTCTTCCCACATGCGTCCCTGCTTCATTATAATCCACTCTCCACAAGGAGGCAGCCAAAATGTAAACCTTTGCTTAAAACCCATTCAGACAATCCCATCACTCTCATCATAAAGACCTGTCCTTAGCATAGCCTGTAATTAGAGGGACTCAGAGCTCCAGTTGCCACCTGTTGCTCTGTGTAATCATCTGAAGTACCTGCCTTTCACTCTAAAAAATGATCTAGTTTAGACAATAAATTACATGGTTAGCTCTCCAAGCTGTGCTTTTTACTCCTAGCCTATCTTCCTTCTTGCCATGCCCCAGACATCGGATTTTGGCTTCTGAAACATACCATTCTAGATTGTAATTCACGAACTCTTTCGGCTGTCCCTGTTCTTGCAGGCTTGACCTTCTGTACCCGCCGTTCACCATCTTAACTTACCACAATGCTGCTTTCCATCAGATAACCCATCCATTTTCCATAAGACAAGTATTGATGCTCAGTATTTACACTTCCTGCTTCACAAACATTTTCATTTATCAAAGGTGATGTGATGTTCATTGAGAAGGCTATTTGATTAACAACCACATATCCTACTTGGCTGTACACTTCAGCTTGTTTTCTTATTGTTCACATGTTGTTTTGCAAATCATTGTACCTGGTACCCATAACCGTGCCTGTCACATTGTTGGTCCTTGATAATTACTTATTGAAGGAAACATTACATGCAAATGGATACATGTTAGTGTGGCTTCCTCAAAATTAAGCTCGGCATACTCTTTCATGAAAAAAAAAAAAAAGGTAGGGGCTGGGGATTTAGCTCAGTGGTAGAGTGCTTACCTAGGGAAGGCATAAGGCCCTGGGTTCGGGTCCCCAGCTCCGAAAAAAAAAAAAAAAAAAAAAAAAAAAAAAAAAAAGGTGAATTCATTTGACACCTTTGTGAAGTTATCGACAAAGGCTATTTGTTTCCTCTGTACTTTATTTTGCTATTTGCTTTAAAAATTCTGTCTCGTCATTATCTTTTGTTTATTACCTAGAATATATCTATAAGTTAAATAGCAAGATTGTTCTGCTTTGGAAGGTGATTCATGTACTCCTCAAGTTACTCCAGTTAGGGGAGACAGTCTACTAATGTTGTACTAACTTAATTGAAACCTATCTTGATTCTCTAGACACACACACATACAGACACACACACACACACACACACACACACACGTATGTATGTATGTATGTATTCATGTATATATGTGTGTGTACATGCATAAAGATATGTGTATATGTTTTATTTATATAAACTAATAATTACTCTCTTTTCTGTTTTGGCATTAATGTTACACCAGATATTTTTATACCTCTTTTTTGGGAATAATGTCTAAAATATCTTGTTTACTTCCTTTGCACTCTATTTTCAAGGTTGTTGGGATTCTAGACTAATCAAAACTTGCTTCGATCATCATCTTCCCTGAATCCTTTCATGGTAGTTTATGTTTTTATCTGTATTTGAAGTTTTCAACCTTCAACGTGTTCTATCTTATGTAAATTATGTCAAACTAGTCAGTGGAAATTAAAAATAATGGTATCACTAAAGTTAAAATAACAATTCCCAAAAGGTATTCCTCACTTGCCGTGTGTCACATGGTGATCTAAGTCCCTTTCCTGTATAACTCAGGTCTGTACCAGGGGGATAATAAAAAGTGCAAAATGTAACAGAGCATTCTAAAGCAATTAGCTTGGAACAAAGAAAAGTCATTATGAAAACACAGACTCCAGGCCTAGAGGGAAGAATGCCAAGTCCTTGGTTCAGTGAGAGAAATAAGGAAAGTGAATGATTTCAAGTACATTCTGCACTTCAATTTCATGCTCCGCTTCAGGATGTTTAATGTTTGGCCTGTAACATTAATATTCTTTAATAGACACTCTGGACACTAGTACTGGATGACGACAATAAACAGATGCTCCCCCACTGCATCCATCTTTAGAACAAAGCTCCCCGAACTGAAATTCTGACCTCGCAGAAGAAAACCCAGCACATGAAGAACACCCTGTCTTCTTTGCACTATGGCTCTGAAGTTGTGTTCAGATCTTTCTCCACTCAGAGCTGAGAGGAGCTTTGAGGAACTTAATGTGTAAGGAATTCTTAACCTGAATGAGGGGAAGACCCAACCTGTGTGTTTATTCTTGAACACAGAATCCTAACCTAATAAGTCATGAATCTAACGAATCCAGCTGAGAGTGCATTGAAATTCAAACACTTCATTGAAAAAAGTAACCTGTGACAAATATATAAGGAATTAATATGTATATTGTTTAGTAATTGGTTTCCTTAAATTTTCATTGCTATCAGTGAATACCCAACAATTACCAATTCAATCAATTTTTTACCGTTTTATGAAAACCTTAAAACAATTCATTTTGAGGTTTTGGCTAAACAAGTTTCACTCAAAAAAAAAAGAATAATGCAGCTGCTTTTTATTAGTTTAGTGTTGTTAGAGACATGTAAAAAGTGAAATCAGGACTAGATATTGATCTCACAGTTAATTAAGTCCTATCCTAGAGTTAGTATCTCCCTAATTAATGGTGTGCATGCTAATAAAGAAAAATGTCCCTTGTAATAGATGTGTCTTTGATTTTTCTACACTTTATGTGAAGAGAAGAAACTAGTGAAAGTTAAATTTCTTTTCTCTTGACTTCAAGAGTTATTCCCAGTCTTACTCTTAATTTAGATCCTAAAACCAAACAACTTTTGTCTTCATTTAAGTTGCATGTACTCAATAGGACACCCGTAAAATGTGGAGAGAATTGCAGCTTTACCTTCTCTTTGGTAGTGAAGAATCTCCTTTTTCTTATAATATTAACCTGGAACTTTTTCTTTTCTTAAATTTGGTTCATATGAATGAAGTCTAGTCATTATATATCTTGTGATTGTTAATGTTTAAAGTATCACTATTTCCAAGCTCTTAAGTAGATATCTAGTTACAGTTAAAATAACAATATGCATCTTGACAGAGACCTGGAAAATGACTTATCATAAAGACATGGGTTCATGTATGTATGAAGGCTCAAAAGTCCTGTTGTCTGCTGCAATATGATAACTGGAGACCATTCTTCACCTTTTCTGTCCTATTGAGAGCTTAATACTTTTAAGGATACCTATCTGACCATATTGGTACTGTGCGGGTTTTCTCAGTCTGGTAATTCGAGTGTTAATGTCATTCAGAAACATCTTCATAGAAGTAATAATTTTCAACTCAATATGTATTCAATCTATAACTCAGTCAAATTAACATATGAAAATAACTATAACCATATATCTTGCTGAAGATGTTCTAAACTTTCATTTGCACATGTTTGAGAATAAAAGTATTAAATTGATATTTAGAACACATTTGACTACCTTCATTTTTATTCCCAGTACCTATTTCTTTTTTATTTTCATTTTGATTAGTTCTTTGACATTTTTGTACAATGTATATTGTTCCCCCCACTTCTCCCATATCCATGACCCCTTCCCTATTCTCCCTAATTTGTGACCTATTTTGTACTGCCCATCTACATCTTGGATGTAGAACCTTCACTGGAGGGTGATCAACTGAGCACACAGCCTTATAGAAAATGACTCTGTTTCTCTGAGTAGTTATTAACTGCCAATAGATACTTAGGTAGGGTTGGGACTCTGTCCCCATCTCCCCTTTTCATGCTGAATTATGTCTTATGGGATCTCCAGTTAAGGGTTGAACATTCTGTAGTCTCATTTTATCACCTTTTGGGTCTCAGTGTTAAGCTCTATCTAGTGTAAAATGGAGGATCTCTGATGAGGCTTGGGCAATACACTAATCTTTGGGTATAAGAATGTGTTCTTTAGGAGCCTGTTTGTTATGCCTATTTAGTGGAGTATTGTTAGTTTCTTCCCTAGGTCATACAGACTACATTTATATTTTTAAAAAGCTTACAATAAAACATTCAAGGAAAACATTCTAATAATTTTAACTGGCTACCTCATTAATACTAAATATTACTCACTTACTTCTTATAGACAAAGCAGAGATGGTTTGTAAAACCTATTTGTACTTTTCTTGTTAAGTCTAAGTTGTTTGAGTTTAGTAGACTATGAATCCCTTAAATTAGACACCAGATACAGAATCTTGTAACACCTGGCTTTTCCTAATAATGAAGACCATTGATTTTGAGAATAATGGGTAAGTCTTTAGTTAAGGTTGAGAAGTGACACAGAAAATGAACACAGTAAATTGTTTCCACCTGCACAATGCCAACGACAGTCCAAGGAACGCATATTACTTCCAATTTCTAAATCAATTCATTTTATCATAAAAAATTGGCACAAGTATAAATTTCAGCACACACAGAGCTAGGAATATTCCAGAATCAAATATAATTGGCCAGGAGATTTGTTCATCAAGTTCTGTTTATTTTGGATAACATGTATCTAATGGTGGTGAAGGTTATTTCATAGCTACACATCGTTTTTTTAACCATAGTTGAATGGAACTTAATGAAAATTAACCAAATGGCATATTGCTTGTTGGCTGTGACCCAGAACTGCACATGTAACATAGAAGTTATGGACTGAATTTTTGTATCATCATTTCATGATTTGGTAGAAAGTCTGGGCTAAATATGGCTGTAATATGTTTTTATCTAACTCAGGGCAGATTTCTCTCATCCTATCATTTAGATTTGATTATTTTTCTTGTATGTGTATCATAATGCTCTGTGACCTTCAGGGGAGTTTATGTGCTTCATTATAAAATGTTAGGCTTTTAAACAGAAAAATTGTTAGCTACTAGACATACCTATTTTTCCCAGATCTGTTTCCAGAACTGTAAGGTTTATGCTTGCCTTTTTTCTTCCTTTGTATCCTCTCCCTTCTTGCCATTTTGGGGCCATATGAACTGACCTACTTTCTCCGTGGATAGTCTCAAATATGAAACAGTCCATATAGGAGATAGATAAATAAGCATTTATAACAATTGTCTTTCTAAAGTGCCTATATAATCCCATGTGATTTATACAATTATTCACTCCTATTGATTAGGAACTAAGTACAGTAAATATGAGATTTGACCAAGTTCTCATAAATTAATATATGGAATGTAGCAAAAAAAATTAAATAAAATGTAGGCATCAGAAATTCTAGAGATCAATAATATCAGTGAACATTGTATTAGACTTGTCAATCAAAACAGAGTTAATAAATGTCTCTCACATGCATCCATGCACATAACATGCCTTCACATACACGTGCACAGACATGAATACAAATACAAGGCTATATTGTGACTTCTTTTTTTTTTTTTTTAGCTACTGCTTACTGTGCCCTTTACATATGATAAACATTTGATTTAGTCGTTCTTACTCACCATTTATTTCAGAATAACACTACAAAGTTGGTATTTTTACCACCATGAAATGGACCTACCCAGTTAAATTTTCATAAATAATATAGTCAGGCTTTCATGTAGCCTGGTGTGGTGACTTTTCATTACACAGCATTTTCTTGGTATTATATAACATTCTCTTTTTATATATCAACTTACGCTTGTTACATAAATTCAAAACCAATTCAGGCTTTGTAAATTTTGAAGAAAACAAAATTATCCACAGACTAAAGTAAATTTATAAATATCTTCTCATTTCTAATGAATACAGCTGAAACAAATATCAAAATGACTGCAAAACAGCAATTTCAGCCAGAGCTTATTGATTTTGAAAGACAGACCTTTCATATTCTTATTGAGATTTCCCAACTCCTCTACACCAAGATGTTCTTAATTAGTTCTTAATTGGCAACAGTAAGAGCATAAAAGACTTCTGGGTCCTACAATTATACAGCTTAATGTCAATTCTTCCTCCACTTATCTACTCACTGACTTGATTTCAAACTGGGTTAAAATTCTTCCTCATCACAACTTATAATATAAATATTTTGCAATGTCGTTAGAACAACAAATTCAAACACCTATACGCAATGATAATACGCTTTTAAAAGCCAAGCCTGTTCACACACAGCTACACATTAGGATGCTACCTAAAGTCAGAGACAACTTCAAGGTTATCTTAGGCTATATCACAAGATTTTGTGTAAATAAATAAATGAGTAAATAAATGCTCGTCGAAAGGTATACACATTAAAAGACAAGGGCTGTATGACATGGTTTCTCCATATGGAACTTGTGATATGAATGGAAAGAAAAGAGACTGAATTCACCTGGTGAGACAGTTTCTCCATTAGAGATTTGGATGGTTATGTGTGTTTGTGTGGATATACACATATTGAAAATATTGTTACCAGAAGTGATCAAAATAATAAATTGTAAGTCTATCTGCATCTGGAAACATCAAGTAAAGTAATATGGTTGTATTAAAAGTTAAGGAGAAAAACTGAATAGGAAATTGTGTTGAATGAGAACATAAAAAGAGAAAGCATATTCGTCTAAGGAGTCAAGTCAAGTTTTGGTTACTTAAGGAGAAGACTCCTCTCAGAAATTACAATGACTCAAAGTAAGAAATGTGTGCCTGCTATAAAGTTCAAGGCCCACTGGGTGTTCCCTGTCCTCTGAGTGTTGATTTAAGAGGAAAGAAACCAAGCTTATGATTTCTGGCAATATAACTAATAATTTGGAGCTATTCAATTATTGGAACAAATTGACAAGAAACATTAAGCATCTCTATTACCAGTAAAAGTGAAAAAATTATGGGAAAAGATGTCATCCTGGGACAGATCAATCACATAAGCATTCCAGTAAGTGGTCTCTCAAGATGCTCCATTGAAGATCTCCAATTTCCTTTGACAAGCTGACATGCAACGGTTATTGATTAATTTATCTAAACTATTCTAGAGTCCATGTCTTTCAACAACTTCATCTTTCTGGGAATAGACTTTCATATGTTTAATAACCACGTTTAGGACTAAAAAGAAATATCTATTCCTGTAATTGGAGATAAAATGAAGAGATCTGACGTTCCCGTGTACACATCTTTCAAAACGTTTTCACTTCAATCATCTCTGCTCCAGCTTTTATCTTCTGAGGTTGGAGCCCTCTTTTTTTCTGTGTGAACGTCATTAAATGGAAGTTGGTCACTCCCATTTCATCTGCAACTCTACTGAAGTGCCAAATGTCTTTTAAAACAGTGATCACTTACAGGAAATACGCTAAATATACTTTAAAATTCCTTTTGAAGTAAAAGTACTTAAATAAAAATCTTAGGAAAACAGCACGACTGTAAAAAGACCAAGGTGCTTGTTTTTATATTCCCTGATTAAGAGCAAGCTGTGGAGCAGGCCACACTGGAATAGAGGCCACCTGCTCTAGGGAATAAGTAGTCTCCTTACATAGGAATTATTTCATTTACACATGATGCTGTCTACTTATATACTTCAATTTTGTGCGTAACATTTCCTAGTGTATTCAGATACCCAGATGAAAACTTAACTGTAAAGAACTAAGAAACATTGTATGTGACTATCATGCCATCCATTCCTATTAATATACATTGAAATATTGATGCCAAATATTGTCTTGGGAAGTAATTTTATATTTCACTTCCCCATTTGTTATATCATCTTAACAGTAGATTTTTTTTCAAGGGACAGTTAAGGGATGCACAGGGAGATACTGAGAGTCAAACAAATTTTAACACTGCACGTGTGTAACGGTAACTTATTGACCTGATAAGGGGATGAGGTAAGAGCCATATCCAAACTTTACAAATACATGACTGTTTCTATCTCTCTTTTAGCTATCCCTAGACCTCGGTCTGAAAGCCTCTACCCTCCTTATAATCTTCCGGCCTCTGTCTGCTAACTTAGACCTAGCATATTTCAGCCTCTGAGACTGACTTCTAAACAACCTCAGCCATTCTAATTCTTTCTGAATTCTGGCTGGCTGATTCAGCTCAGCTGCTCCAGGTCAGTCGTCTCTCCATGTTGACTGATTCAATGATCCAGTCTCTAACTACTCTGGTTAACCTCAGACTAACTCTGGGAATCTCTTCCAATCTCCTGGCTCCTTCTTATTCTGTGGCTTTAACTGCCTCTGCTGACCTGCATTGAACCTCATGAACTCACAAACTTACTTAACTTCCCTGCCCTCACCGCACTGACTCCCCTCCTCCCTCTCCCTCTCCCTCTCCCTCTCCCTCCTCCCTCTCCCTCTTCCCTCTCTCTCTCTCTCTCTCTCTCTCTCTCTCTCTCTCTCTCTCTCTCTAAGCTTTTAAGTCCTTCTCTTTCTTATGCTGTTCTTCTGAGAGTCAGGTACATCCCGTCTCTGACCCAATCTGTCATATCTTTCTCTGATTTGTCACTTTGTCTTCCCCTTAACTAGATGTCGCTTTCAAGCACGGCTGTTTCCCTCTACAAACTAACCTTTCTTACATTGTTTTAAATTAAAGGCGTATTCTAAGTGTGTGTGTGTGTGTGTGTGTGTGTGTGTGTGTGTGTGTGTGTGTGTGTATTCCCCCAGATCACACAGACAAATGGGACAAATTTTAATTTTAACATACAGATGTTATTCGAATGTTTACTATATTCAGAACCAATAATGAAAGCTTTTACTGTATGAAGGAAGCCAGAAAGACCCATGCCTCATTTATACACCTATAAAAAAATAAATGTCTCACAATAAGTATATATTCCTTATATACTCCTGGGTGGGAGGGAGAGGGGAAGGCAAAAAGGAGAACAGAATCAGGTAAGAGGAAACAGGAGAGAAACCCAGAGGGCCAGGAAAATGAATGAAAGTAAGTAGCCTTGGGGAGTGTGGAAGGTGTGGGAGCCCTCTAGAACACATCAGAGACCCAGGAGGTGAGAGGCTCTCAGGACTCAATGAGGGTGACATTAGCCAAAATGGCCAACACTGGAAAGAGGGAACTTGAAGAGTCTACCTCTGGTAGATAGACAGGGCCTCAAGTAGAGGGACTGGGTTAGTAATTCACAGTCAAAATTTCTGACTCAAGGGAGCCTGGCATAACTGTCCTCTGAGAGGTCCTACCAACAGTTGACTGAGACAGAGGCAAATACTGACACCCAACCATTGGACTGAAGTCAGGGAACCCTATGGTTGAATTAGGAGTAGGATTGAAGAAGTTGAAGGGGAGAGCAACCCCATAGGAAGACCAGCACTCTTAACTAGCCCAGACCCCAGGGAGCTCCCAGAGACTGAGCCACCATACAGGAGGATACAGGGACTGGGCCACAAGGTCCCTGAAACATTCATAGCAGAAGTCTGGCCTCAGACATACCTGGTCTGGCCTCAGTGGTAGAAAGAAGATGCTCTTAATCCTTGAGAGACTTGATGCCCCAGTGAAAAGGGAGGTTCGGTTCGGGAGAGCACCCTATTGGAGGTAAGGAGGAGGGGGAATGTGATGTGGAACTGTGGAAGGGGGGCAATGACTGGGATGTAAATAAAATAAAAAGAAAAGAGAAACAGGACTCTAAACAACTAAGTTTAGAAGATGTCGTTTACAAAATGGAATAAAACATGTCGGGGAAACTAAAATTATCTGATAGCTCAAGAAAACTGAGTCTGAAATTAATAAGGGGTAACCAAGAATGTGGTATCTATTTGAATGTAGTATCTCACCTTGTCTGAAGAGAAAGCCATGAAAGTTTTGAAATCATGAACAAGGAGTAAAAATACTGACTTAGAGAAAACAAAAGTGGCTGAGGAAAATTGTTTACAGACAAACAGCAGGAAAAAAATGATCATGGCCCAGAAGCTTGAGGTGACAAGTAGGAAACCAAGACATCTGTTTTTCTTTCTGTCTTTTCTTGTCACCTATTCATGTCTCACCCTGCTGTGGTGCAAGTGATCACAGAAGCACTGTGGGCTGCAGTAACTGGGTACTACATCCTCAGCACCCGTGGGTGGCTCCCATTCGTGTCAGCATTTTAGACTGGTTATGAAATAACGCTAAGTGTCAACTTCAGGTTTCTGGGCTTCCTGCCAGATACTCACTTGACATTTTCTTTCTACAGCATCAGCTAGCATTCATCTGCAGCCTGACCTTGTTGGTTTTTTACATAATTTTCTTCAGTTTTTTAAACATGAGCACACACACACACACACACACACACATACACACACACACACACTCACACACACATACACAGATACAGAAGCACACATGCACAAATTCACAAGGAGAGCGAGAGCTGGAGAAAGACCAAATATATTATTTTTCTTCTATTGAAAGCTATGTTATAAATTTATTTATAGCATTTCCTCATATCCTTAATGACTTTCTTACTTGCTTTTGTGAAATTTCAGAGTGTACATGCATGTGGCTATAACAGGCTAACATTCTGTGGAACGTTTTTAGGGAACTTACACAAATGAAGCATCCTTCCAATACCATCTTCCTTCATTTCCACCACCATGGGTTCTTTTACGAACATCTCCTTTTGTGCCTCCATGGGTTTTATTCAGCAAATCTAAAAGAAATAATTTATAGCATACTGTAGATTGGCAATGTTTAATAAAGGATACAGAGAAAGGTCCAGAAACAAGCCCAATGCACAAAAGCCCTGTTTCCCTTACTAATCATCTGCTAAAATGAATTTGTTTAAAATTAATTACACTGCTCACTTTTCTGTCTTTGATCCTGATACATAACATGTAAATAAAATCAGTGGTCACCAAACAGGTTGCTTATTATTATTGTTTGACACAAATACACACAGTCAAGTATACGTGGTCACACAGGTAAGGTCATTGCGTGTGCATTTGTCAGAGCTCAATCAGTGTTCGTATAAATGCCCCTTCTACTGTTGGTTCAAGTCACAAGATGTTATAATGTGAAAATGAACAAGTCCTCCAAGCACCTAAAGTGACATTTCCTCTCGAGAGAAAAAATATTACAATTGAATCAGAAAAGGCTTTCTATGGGGTGGTACTATGAGAAACTGGAGAATGCTTTTGAATTTTCATAAAGACATTCAGAATTTTTAAGGTATCAAGGAAGATGAAGGTTAAAAAAAGCGTTCAGAAGGCCATGATTTTGTTTTCATGTATATCTGATTTTTCCAGTTATAAAATGGGAATAAATAATGTATAAAACAGCTGAGAATACATTTCTATGTGATGATGGAACAATAATAATAATAATTCAAAATTTCCTTCTGACTCAAGAGATTTTATCCACTATAAAATATAGGTTTTCAATGAAGGTGAGCAAAGTCACTGTGGCCAAATGAACAAACAACTCTGGAACCTATTTGAGATGCCCAAGGCTAACGCCCACCCAGCCTTTCTGCTTTCCTTATTTCTCATATGTCTATTTCATCATCTTTGAAATTGGCACCATCATACATTAATTTAAATGCTACAAAGGCTTTAAAGATTAATATTTCAAAGAACCAATGGCTTTAGTCAGTAAATATCACAAAAGTGGTTAATAATTAGAATAACACTACTACCACTCAACATTTTCAAAGCATCTTATGAAAAATGATAAGAAAGTCGAGTAAGGATAGAAGATTGAAGTATGTGTTAATAAAAAAAACAGATATAAAAATAAAATATTTCTTGTGAATTCTTTGAAAGAAAAAGGAAACCTTGCAGGTTACTGAGTTCATATTTTAAATGTAGGGATTTAATTTGACACTTTCCATTTGTGTGGACTTATTCACCGTATTAAACTTTAGACAGAGAATAAAGCCTATATCAAGGGAGTTCTGTGAGGATTAGACACATTAATTCATGCAAAATGCTTGAATGAGGACTTGACGAACAGGAAATATTCAGCAAATATTATTTAAGGGTACGTTTTTAATGCAGTGTGACAATATTGTACATAAACCACTGTGTCTTCAGATTTCTGTTCAATTAATTAGCATCTGTCAACCCATAATGGGATCTAATTTTTATAAAATCACTACTTTGGTATTATCTACTCTCTTGCCAGAGACAACCTGACTAATGTCAAAAGTTAACCCAGAATTTATAGGAATGCATAATATGTAGAAATTTCATTATAAAAACAAAAATGTATATGCAAAAATATATTAGAGCTGCCTCAATAGGAGAAAGAAATACACTCTTTTTTTTTTCACATTTAAGTATGTCTTCCTGGAATTAAAGATCTTGTATAATAATTTAAAAAATGCTGGTAAACTAAGACCTAGTATGCATTTCAGACATCATGAAGATGTCCACTCATTTTGTAACTATTAATCATGGAAATTCTCTCAAAGGCTCTCAAAGAGCTATTAAACTGAGATCCATGAAATACCTTACCATCTCAGGAAGAAAATCTTCTGTATGTAATCCTTCTCTTTATTTCTCTTTTTTTTTCACAATTTCCAAAGTTGCATAGTTTAAAATAGCTGTAAATGGAGATTTTACTAATTAGATGCCATCATGAAGTTCCAATAATTTGTTTTGTTAATTTGAACCCAAAAATGTTGATATCCTATTTGTGTAAGATACAAAATAGAGTACCATTAAGTGTAAGAGTATAGAACTTGGAATAATCTTCTCATGGTAGTAATATCAGAGTTGAATCTTGACAAATAATGGCTAAATTCTTAGACAATGCAATAACTCAGCTGTGTATGTGGAAGAACAGTGGTTCTATATTGATAAACTACAGGAAATGAACAGCAGCTGATATAACTGGGAGACTGCCAAGCTCAAGGTCACAGTTCCTTACTTTCTGTGTCTGCTGAAGAGCTTGCGCTTTGCTTTGCTGGTGAAATAATTAAAACTGGAAAATGTAGAAGTTAAATAAACCAGTGGACAGAAGGATTCATTCTGTTATAAAAAAAAAACCTGAGGGAAAATTCAGGGTATGTACAAATCTCAAGTAATGATCGATCATGCAAAAGTTTACTGAATGAGCTGACTATCAGCAAGGAAGGGATGAGATGGTGATTCAGAAAAGATTTCAACAAGGTCAACTGGCTGTTTAGATATTTACAATAGTGATAAAGGTAGAGAGAAGCTGCTCACAAGATAATCACTGAAGAATCTACACATTTTTGTCCCCTTCATAGGTAGGAGATAAATGAAGAGAAGTACTTAAGGGAAAGAAATTGCATTCCCAAAAACACTTTTGGAGTTAAGTAGGAACGTCCATTAACAACATGGAGTATTTGTGTTTAGAAGTCAGAAAAAATGACTGAGCTATTTATATTATGGGGTCTATGCATAGATATGTACTTTTCTTTCCCTCAAAGAATGAAGACATGGAGAGAAAAAGGAATATTAAGAACACTAACATGATGACCATAAAGGGGTATGACAAAGTACACTAGACATTTTCTGTAGGAGGAAAGGAAAGAACCATGCTTGGCATAAAGATGAGAAGAAAATAAGAGTTCCAAAGAAGAAATATTCAAGGACCACAATGTTACAGGAGTTCAAGTGCAGGCCAACTTTTTAACAAACCCAACAAGTTTTATTTCATGTGTAATTTTAACTAGAAAATTACATGGAAATAGGGATAGCTCAGGAACTTGAGAAAAAAGAAAGTAAGAAACTGGACTGTGATGATGAACAGCTCTCCTTGAGCAAACATGAAAAGGAAAATGGGCATAAGACAGTATAGGGCCATCTAGGGCATGTCCATGAGGTGGGCTTTCTTATATTTTAGGTGATGGGACTGTTAGGAAGTAAAAAAATGAAATAATCTTGTTTAAATAAATATTTCTCCAGATAATATGAAACAAACATTGAGGGCTATGATTAAAGACGGCCCAGCAGTCAGTTTTATTCAAGTTCCATGGTTGCAAAGAGCTAAAGAGCTTTGAAGGGTTAAGGCAACTGTTGAGAGGATCTATGCAAAGAGATGTTTTTTGCTTTATGTCATCATGACAGGAAGTTGTGCTGTTACTTATTCTGCTTATTTATTTTTGTATGCACACCCATGAACAATGTTGCATATAGGTAGATGGAAGCAACGTTTGAGTCATTTGGTCTTTTCCTTCCAACTTATGAATTCCTGGGATTGATCATAGCCTACTTTACCTTAGGAGATTATCTTAGACCAAGGAGAGGGTTATAAACGTGTAGTGAGGCTCACATTCTCCTATAGAAATTGGAAAATGGAGGCGCTGACTCTAGTAGATATTAACTTTAAAGATTTTAGTCCCTGTATTTGATATGTTCTGGCTGTGTCTCTCAGAAAAGAACTATATCCAGTTCCTGTCAGCATGCACGTCTTAGCTTCATCAATCTTATCTAAATAGAAGGGGAGCAGGAGGGGATAGGGGGCTTATGGACAGGAAACTGGGAAAGGGAATAGAATTTGAAAAGTCTATCAGACTTTCATAGAAGACCTCATACCAATACTGTCCAAACTATTCCACAAACTTGAAACAGACGGAGCACTACCAAATTCTTTCTATGACGCCAAAATTACTCTTATACCAAAACCACACAAAGACCCAAAAAAGAATGAGAACTTCAGACCAATTTCCCTTATGAATACTGATGCAAAAGTACTCAATAAAATTCTTGATAACCGAATCCAAGAACACATCAAAACGATCATCCGTCATGATCAAGTGGGCTTCATCCCAGAGATGCAGGGATGGTTTACAAAAATCCATCAATGTAATCAAACTCAAACTTTATAAACAAACTCAAAGATAAGAACCACATGGTCATTTCATTAGATGCTGAGAAGGCATTTGAAAAATTCAACACCCTTCATGATAAAAGTCCTGGAAAGAATAGGAATTCAAGGCCCATACTAAACACAGTAAAATCCATATACAGCAAACCAGTAGCTAATATTAAACTAAATGGAGAGAAACTTGAAGTAATCCCACTAAAATCAGGGACTCGGCAAGGCTACCCCCTCACTCCTTACTTATTCAATATAGTACTCAAAGTCTTAGCCAGAGCAATCAGACAGTGAAAGGAAGTCAAAGGGATACAAATTGGAAGGGAAGAAATCAAAATATCACTATTTGCAGATGATATGATAATGTACTTAAGCGACCCCAACAGTTCCACCAAAGAACTACGTAACCTGATAGACAACTTCAGCAAACTGTCAGGGTATAAAATTAACTCAAACAAATCAGTAGCCTTCCTATACACAAAGGATAAACAGGCTGAGAAAGAAATTAAGGAAACAACACCCTTCATAATAGTCCCAAATAATATAAAATATCTTGGTGTGACTTTAACCAAGTAAGTGAAAGATCTGTATGACAAGAACTTCAAGTCTCTGAAGAAAGAAATTGAGGAAGAT
The DNA here is from genome assembly GCF_011064425.1 of Rattus rattus. Taxonomy (NCBI): domain Eukaryota; kingdom Metazoa; phylum Chordata; class Mammalia; order Rodentia; family Muridae; genus Rattus; species Rattus rattus. The sequence continues at coordinate 29,001,425 of NC_046163.1, forward strand.
CTCAGAAAATGGATGCTCATGGATTGGCAGGATTAATATAGTAAAGATGGCCATTTTGCCAAAAGCAATCTACAGATTTAATACAATCCCCATCAAAATTCCTACTCTGTTCTTTATAGAGATAGAAAGAGCAATTTGCAAATTCATCTGGAATAACAAAAATTCCAGGATAGTGAGTTTTATTGTTGATAGCCTCAACAATAAAAGAACTTCTGGAGGAATCACCATCTCTGACCTCAAGCAGTATTACAGAGCAATAGTGATAAAAGCTGTATGGAATTGGTACAGGGATGGGAAGCTAGATTAGTGGAATAGAATTGAAGACCCAGAAATGAACCCACACACCTATAGCCACCCGATCTTTAAGAAAGGAGCTAAAACCATCCAATGTAAGAAAGATAGCATTTTCAGCAAGTGGTGCTGGTTCAACTGGAGGTCAGCATGTAGAAGAATGCAGATTGATCCATGCTTACCACCCTGTACAAAGCTTAAGTCCAAGTTGATCAAGGACCTCCACATCAAAACAGATACACTCAAACTAATAGAAGAAAAAGTAGGGAACAGTCTCGAACACATGGGCACTGGGGAAAATTTTCTGAACAAAACACCAATGGCTTATGCTCTAAGATCAAGATTTAACAAATGGGACCTCATAAAACTGCAAAGCATTTGTTGAAGGAAAAGACACTGTCATTAGGACAAAATGGCAACCAACAGTTTAGGAAAAGATCTTTACCAATCCTACAACTGATAGAAGGCTAATATCCAAAATATACAAAGAACTCAAGAAGTTAGACTCCAGTGAGCCAAATCACCCTATTAAAAAAATGGGGTACAGAGCTAAATAAAACATTCTCAGCTGAGGATTATTGAATGGCCAAGAAGCACCTAAACAAATGTTCAACATCCTTAGTCATCAGGGAAATGCAAATCAAAACAACCCTGAGATTCCACCTCACACCATGCAGAATGGCTAAGATAAAAATCTCAGGTGACAGCAGATGCTGTCAAGGATGTGGAGAAAGAGGAACACTCCTCCATTGTTGGTGGGATTGCAAACTGGAACAACCATTCTGGAAATCAGTCTGGAGGTTCCTCAGAAAATTGGACATTACACTACCTGAGGTCCCAGCTGTACCTCTCTTGGGCATATACCCAAAAGATGCTCCAACATATAACAAAGTCACATGTTCCACTATGTTCATAGCAGCCTTATTTATAATAACCAGAAGCTGGAAAGAACCCAGATGCCCTTCAACAGAGGAATGGATTAAAAGAATGTGGTACATCTACAAAATGGAGTATTACTCAGCTATCAAAAACAATGACTTCATGAAATTCATACACAAATGGAATGAACTAGAAAATATCATCCTGAGTGAGGATACTCAATCACAGAAAAACACACTTGGTATGCACTCATTGATAAGTGCATATTAGCCAAAAAGCTCAAATTACCCAAGATTCAATCTACAGACCACAGGAAGCTCAAGAAGAAGGATGACCAAAATGCAGATGCTCCCACTCCTTCTTAGAAGGGCGGAAATATTCATAAGAGGGAATATGGAAGCAAAGTTTAGAGCAGCAACACAAGGAATGGCCATTCAGATCCTGACCCACATGTGGCTCATATCTATATAGCCACCCAAACTAAATAAGATTGTTGAAGCTAAAAAATGCATGAGGAAAGGGATTGGATATAGATCTCTCCAAAGAGACACATCCAGAGGATGTCCAATACAGAGGTCAATGCTAGCAGCAAATTACCGAACTGAGAATAGGACCCCCTTGGAAGGAATTAGAGGAAGTATTGAAAGAGTTGAAGGAGCTTGCAACCCCATAAAAACAACAATGCCAACCAACCAGAGCTTCCAGGGACTAAACCACTACCAAAAGACTATACATGGACTGACCCAGGGCTCCAACTGCATACGTAGCAGAGAATAGCCTTGTTGGGGCACCAGTGGAAGAGAAAGCACTTGGTCTTGCCAAGGTTGGATCCCCAGTGCAGGGGAATATGGGGGAGGGCAATAAGGGGGATGTATAGGGGAAATACCCATATGGGGGAGGGAGAGGGGAGAGGATGGGAGACTTATGGACAGGAAACCGGGAAGGGGAATAACCCTTGAAATGTAAGTAGAGAAATATATAACAAAAATTTTTAAAAATATCCAATAAAAAAGATTTTAGTCCCAAGTGGCTTTTAAAAATGTTTTCATCCTAAAAAGTAAGAGAACATATTTACAATTTCAATGATAAATTTACATAAGGGAGCACAGGAAATAGAGGGAAGGCAGTTACCTAACACATGAAATAAAAGCAGCAAGTAATATTTCTAAGAGTTTGCTAAAATTGAGGGGACTCTAAATCCATATTTTTTCTATAAGTCTAGGTCTTATAAATGGTAATAAGTGAGGATTGGGTGGGGGGGAGTTGGAGTTGATGACATAAAAGAGTTGGATTAAAGCACTACCAGGCAGGTTTGTAGGAAGCTGAAGGGAAAGGTGGAGTGAGTATAGTAAAACTGTGGAAGTGAGATGTGTGGGGGAAAGAACTCAAACATAATGCTTCCAATTTTCTCCATAAATTACATGGTCAGAAAAATGAAAGGATGACCTGAGGGAAGGAAAGAGAAGCAAAGATGTACAGGGAGCTGGAAGAAGGAGCTACTCGAACTATGACCTTTGAAACATGAAAATGACGTACAGAACCAGAAACAAGGCATTTCAAATGAAGGCATTATCAGCGCCCCTAGTCGCCATTGTAAAGCCCCTTTGTGTTTCTGGGTTGTTGGTTTATCCTTCTTCCACTTAAAAGCAAATGCCTGTGACATAAATTATCTATTTTCATCCACGCGTTAACGATGTTTTTGAGTTCATCTGGTTTTTAAAGTTCAGTGTTGAACCTACTGTAAATATTTCTTGGCAGATTGCCTCCTCTGTGTATAGAATATGAACAAGAAGCATTGACTTTTCCTACCAACTTTTCTGAACTTTGGTTATTACAGCAAGGCCAGGTGTGTTCATTTCCCTGCTACTCTTCACAGTGCATTAGCTTTAAAATAACAGCTAAGTCCCTATCTAGCTGTTTTCACATTTTATTTTCTTTATTACCAGCCAATGAATTGTTCAACTTTCCAGTCTCTCTATTGGGATTCTACTTCCATTGACAATAAGAGTTATTAAGATCGGTACAGTTGATTTTTATCCTTGCTTAGATCTGTTTGCATCCCTTGGGTAGGTTTTCTGTGCACAACTCCAATTACTTTATTTCTATGCTGTCCCTTCTTTGTACCAAAATGCGATTTTGTTCACTGTTATCCTCTCATAATGGAATCCTGAATTACTTTTTATTTTCTTGTCATGGTTAGTTGCTGATTTCCTCCACACTTTTATGACCTGATATTAACAATCTATTTGCAAGTTTTGAATACAGACTTCATCTTTGGAGGAATTTTATCATTCTTTGTTCTCCCATCTCAGAAATTTTCATAACAGCTATCTCTCAGATAATGATTTTATTCATAAATAAAATTGTATTCCATGAAGTTCGAGTTACGTGCTTGCTCTTACTTATAAAAAAATACTACAATTAGAAGCTCAAACTTTCCTCCTATGACTCATGCTTATAGAGACGAGAATCCAATTAGGCTATTACAAAGGACCTTCTAAACCCTTGAAAACTCCATGGTTTAACATGGAGCTAAACCTTGTCCTGATATTTAAATCATGCGCATTTCTCTGAGTTGACACTGTAAAGGAGAGTGAACAGTTAGTTTTTTTTTTTTTTTTAACCATCTAAGAAATGAGGCTCTGCTCAATATAAATAATGGCCTGCTTTAACATATTCTCTCTCGATAGCTACCATGAAACTAAGTATGACTGTGACTTTTTAAATAATAATAATAATAATAATAATAATAATAATAATAATAGTTAGCTTTATCTTTGTGAGACCTCAGAAGCTATATAAACAATGTTCCTGACACATAAGTGAAGATTTCTAGGCCACACCGACTTCTGAGGTGCCATGAAGGTCACAAGTTACTAGTAAGCACCGTTTAGAAGATACTTTTGGGGATGCCAAGAAGTGCATGCTGAAACAAGCCTGATATAGCTGTCTCCTGAAAGGCTCTGCCAGAGCCTGACAAACACAGAGGTTGGCTCATAACCAACCATTGGATTGACAACGGAGTCCCCATTAGAGGAGTTAGAAAGGACTGAAGGAGCTGAAGGGGTTTGCAACCACATAGGAAGAACAACATCAACCAACCAGACTGCCCAGAGCTCCCAGGAACTAAACCACCATTCAAAGAGTACACATAGCTCTAGCCGCATTTATAGCAGAGCATGGCCTTGTAGGGCATCAATGGGAAGAGACAACCTTGGTACTGTAAAGGCTTGATGCCTTAGTAGGGGAATGCCAGGACGGGAAGGTGGGAAGGAGTGAATAGAAGCAGTGGGAAGGAGAAGGGATGGGTTGTTCCAGAGGGAAAACTAGGAAAGGGGTTAACAATTGAAATGTAAATAAAAATACCCAAGAAAAGAAAAGAAAAAAAGAACTCTAGAGAAAACTCTACTCTTAAGTTACAGACAAGAAATTTTATTATAATGTTGACTTCAATATTTTCATGGCTTTTAACTTTTCAATCCAATATTATGAGACTTAACAGATCATCTCTTTAGGAAATTAAATCATTTTCCTCTGAGGTCAAAAGACAGGTATATTCAGGTTTTCTATTTAAATAACACTTGAGGATGTGTGCCCTAACTATTGGAGCAGGGGCTATCTCTGACTGTGTTGCCTGCCTTTGGATCCCTTTACCATAGCTGGGCTGCCTTGTCTGGCCTCAGGCAGAGAGGTTACCTTTAGTCCTGCAGCAACATGATGTACCAGTGTGGATGGGTATCAATGGGGGACCTCTCCTTCTCTGAGGAAAAGGGGATGTGGGAATGGGAAAGGGGTGTGAAGGTGGGACTGGGAGAAGAGGAGGAAGGGGGTCTTTGGTCAGGCCATAAAGTGAATAAATAAACTAACGAGGGAAAAATTAGATTGAATTGTTCATTTCGATTAAAAACCTAGTTGAATATCCAGTCTCTTTTTTTTCCTTTTTTAAATCAGATATTTTATTTATTTCCATTTCAAATGTTATCCCTTTTCCAGGTTTCCCTCTGGAAACACCCTATCCCATCCTCCCTCCCTCTGCTTTTATGAGGGTGCTCCCCTCCCACCTACCCACTCCCACCTCCCCGCATTGGCACTTCCCTACATTGGGGCTTCCAGCCTCCCCAGGAACAGTGGCCTCTCCTCCCACCGATGTCCCACAAAGCCATCCTCTGGTACATATGCCCTGGGTCCCTGGGTCCCCCATGTGTACTCTTTGGTTTGTAGTTTAGTTCCTGGGAGCTCTGAGGGGTTTAGGAGGTAGATATTGTTGTTCTTCCTATGGGGTTACAAACCCCTTCAGCTCTTTAAGTTCTTTTACTAAGTCTTCCAATGACGACCTGGTCCAATGATTGGCTGTGAGCCAACATCTTTGTTTGTCAGGCTCTGGCAGAGCCTCTCAGGAGACAGCTATATTAGGCTCCTGTCAGCAAGCACTGCTTGGCATCTGCAATAGTGACTGGGTTTGGTGTCTGTGTATGGGATGGAACCCCCGGGGGATGGGGGTGCAGTCTCTGGATGGCCTTATTTATCAGTCTATGAAACATTCTTTCAGATGTTCTACCTTGTGCTAGCTAGTTTTATGTCAAATTGACACAGCTATCTGAAAGGAGGAAACCTCAAGTTAAAAAATAAAAGCCTCGGGTTGGGGATTTAGCTCAGTGGTAGAGTGCCTTGCCTAGCAAGCGCAAGGTCCTGGGTTCAGTCCTCAGCTCAAAAAAATAAATAAATAAATAAATAAATAAAAGCCTCCACAAGATTGGGCTCTAGACAAGCCTGTAGGGCATTGATTGATGTGGATGGGCCCAGCCCATTCTAGCTCGTACCTGGGCTGGTGGTCTTAGATTCAATAAAAACAATAAACAAATGATCTAGATTGAACAAACCAAGATGGGCAAGCTCCTGCCTCCAGGTTCCTGACCTGCTTAAGTTCCTGCTCTCATTGCTTTTTGATGATGAATTGTTATATAGAAGTATGAACAACATAAGCCCCTTCCTCCACAGTAAATAAATAAGTAACCGGCAAGGAGAAGAATGAGATTGTTTCCAATGTATTCCTTTGGTTGATGTTGTGGCCCCCACATTAATAACAAGGGAATTACTTCACTGTAAGATGAAAAGGGAAAATTACACTTCCCTGCCTGAGAGAATTTTTAAAAAAAAATATTTACTTTTGTGGTCATAGACAGTAAGATTTATGTGAAAAGAAGTCTCTCAGAAAGTGGAAGGCTGTCTGTATACTGACATTCAGATAAACATTTCTAACTTACTGGAGGAAAGAAATCCCAGACAAAAGGCAGCATCAGAAATGGCAGTCAAACAGAATGTAACTTAGAAATGGACAATTGGGAAGAAAGTTTGTTTTCTCATTTTGTTTTGTTTGTTTTTATTTCATTGAGCAAGAGAAGTTTTTGAAGTAAGCAGTCTTCTTGGGCTGACAATGTTATTTAATCAAAGATCATTAAAATCAATATTGAGTGGTTGAGACACTGGTTATGAAATATTCATTATCCAGTTCCAATATGTGACAGCAGAAAATATTTACGGTGTCCTAGATGGAAATTCATAATTTTAAAAGAATGATGATATATTTACATATGTAAATTTCTATGGATTACCAATATTTCATTAGTTTACCATACATTACACACAAAGCACTTTTGTTTGTCATAAAAATTGAATGAACGAGCAATTATCAACTTATAGTCAAAATTAATGAAGATCAATTTGTTCTTTATTTATTGTACAAAGAAAACAACACTTTCTAATGCTTTCTCATACACCATATTGAGTCACCTTGTATCTTAGCTTGGATATGGGCATCTTTCTTTCAAAGCAAATACAGTAACAAAAGGCACTGTTTGAGGGTGGAGAAATGTCACCGTAGATAGTGTTTATCTCAAGTGTAAGGAGCATAGTTCCCAGATTACAGGTTAAGTTGGACACCTATGCACATGGTTGTAATCCTACTACTCCTAGGGTGAGGTAGACACAGAGATTTCTGGGTGTTAGTAAGTCAGCTAGCTTGGTATTTTCAGAAGTATCCCTAAGAAAAAACTCCCTGTCTCAAATAAGGAAGGACAGAACTAACACAAATTTTCCTGTGCCTTCTACATGTATGCTCTAAACACATATCATACATGCCAACATCTCTCACACATGCTTACACACACACATATATATATTCACAAACACAGAGAGAGTGAGATACGGAGACAGAGATAGAGATAGAAACAGAGAGACTGACAGAGAGACAGAGGGAGAGAGACCATACATGTATTTTAACACACTCAAGAGAAACTATTATTTAGAACACCTCGCAATACATGAAGTGATAATCTTTTATGACAATTTCATTATATACATAATAGTTATGCAAGGATGTGGAAATGATTCTGAGAATCACTGTCAATCACTTAGTCATTAGAAGGAGTTACTAAGAAAATACTGTCCACAATTTAACATATTCTAATATATCATCACTCTTTTGACAAGGTTTCCAACGGACTGTAACATATTCTAACAGTCATTTTCCCCTCTGCCCTGATTTCATCTCACCCAAAGCAGAGAGAGAGGGCACAAGACTATGGAAAAGTTCCTTAGGGGAAAAAGAACATAAGCATGGTTACCATATAGAACAACACCCCGTGTAGTTGGCCTCAATGTTCCATCCACTGCTAAAATCTCTTATTTCGTTGGCACACGTTGCAGGGCATAAGATGGTTACAATAAAGACTGATTGTTTTTCAACTTGAAGGGCACAGAGAAAAAATACAAATGATTTGCCCATGACTGACCTAAGACAGAAAGCACCATATCCCCTGGGTCATATTTATGGGAGTGCATAGCCTCTATACATAGCCCCAAGATGTGTGTTCAAGTAATATTTCAAAGCCATCTTCTGTCTGTCTGTCCACGTCTTTGCTATTTCCTCATCTCCAAATATGAACTCTGATTCTGTAATTTAAATATATGAAAGCTACTCACTGCAGTGGGCTTACTTATATGCCCTTGCATTTACTTACATGGATTCAGATACGACATTTTAAAACTTTCCTTGTTGGAGCTTCTTCCAATCCTGTGTGAAGCATTGCCTTGTCTCAGAGCTGCCTGTCTTGCCTGTGACAGGTCTGGTGGCTTGCTCAGCTGTCATATCAGGCTTCTACTGAGTTTTGGAGGCTGCATTGGAATGCAATTTCATTCCATCTCCTTGCTCCTTTCTCTCTTCAGCTTGTCAAGCAGCTGCCACTGACAAATCTTGTTGTCATCCTAGAGAATTCATTGTTGGCAAGGACTAAATAGCTTGCCACCAGTGGACCAAACACTCTGCAATCTATATCTTAGCATTCACAAAGAGAGATAATAGCTGCTTTGTCTAGCGTTTCCCAGAAGGATCTTTCTTGAGCTTCCACTGGTAAAGCCACTATGCACTCAAATAATTACAGTATACTAATATTTGTTCCCAATCTTGAAGGTACTAAGAAGAACATCTAAGCAGTACCATGATCCAAATGTGAAGTACAAAGCTTTTACATTTGCCCCTGTATATAAGAACAAACAGAAGAGAAACTCTTTATTCTTGAATTACACTATTCCTCTACTCTAAAGGGCACTATTCTCCAGAAATCCTGGATGTAGTGCAGAAGTTAATCTAGGCAGCAGCACCAAAGTTTGGCTCTCCCAGCTAATGTTTTTAATTTGAACTCAAAGAAAGTGGTGATTCCACACAATGTTTCCCAGGCATGAATGCTCTTTGACATGGCTCCTTAAATTGTAGGTTATTATCTGTCACAAAGAATATGTCCATAAGCTTTCTTCCTCTTAGCAAGAGAAAGTATTTCACAACTAAGTAGGCAAACACTAAAGTTTGTTTAATGAAAATGTTTTGTGATACAGATTACATTAGGAATGAAATCCAAAGCCTTCCCCAAAACACTAAAAATACTATGTATATTTTTGGATATCTGGTTGTACTCTAAAGATTTTATGTCTAACAATACCACTTCTAATAAAAAGTAATTGGCAGAGATTGGGGTGATAAATAACTAAGTAACTTGAATATTTTAAAAGTAGTGGTCAGGCATGTATCTAAGTATTGGAATGAAGTCCTTGGTTCAGTCCCTAACACACACACACACACACACACACACACACACACACACAGAGAGAGAGACAGAGAGAGACAGAGACAGAGAGAGACACAGAGAGACACAGAGAGAGATAGAGACAGAGAGACAGAGACAGAGAGACAGAGATAGAGAGACAGAGATAGACAGAGAAACAGAGACTGCCACATGCACACACATGCACAAACCCAATAATTCTTTTGTATTGAAAAGACAAATGTAGTTACCTCTTTTTATTTCATATCATTTGATATCTCTTAAATATGTAGTTTAGTCACTCCAATTCTAATGAACTAAAACATATACCTCATTATATTCTTTTATAATTAAAATTTCCTGTGCAGTTATTCAGTATCCTCTATAATGTAATTAAAATAAAATATAAAATAAGAAAATACATACAAACATGTTAAGAGTAAATGAGGAATTTTATCTAAATGATTGATTCAAGCTGTCATGTACCTGTATGCTCATTACCCAAGCATTTGAATAAAATTTCCTCTTCAGAAAATAATCATAAAAATACTGAAGTTGATATGTCAACTGTTGATGTAAGAGTAAAAATAATAATTTCTGATCATGATGATTAGTTGAAACACAAGAATGGAGCAGTAAGGAGCCATGTTGTATCAGAAATGACATGGGTAAGAAAAGCCCTGTCTCAGGAAAACAAGCAGGAAATCTGAGGTGAATTTGAGTGCTGTGCAGCAATTCTCATGAAGGATAGTGTTACAAATTTCATTCTAATACCACCTCATCTGCTTACATAAGCTACACTCATGTTAATTCTTTTATCTTCCCAGGAGAGGCATATCTGTCCTGAGGCCATCTCCCATGTTTTATGTACACTAATTTATTTATAGTTAAATGTAGAGTGGATTTTGCTTATTGCTGTGAGAGAGAGAGAGAGAGAGAGAGAGAGAGAGAGAGAGAGAGAGAGAGAGAGAATTTTGTTTATGTATGTGTTTATGTCTGGATAGTGTGTGTGTGTGTGTGTGAGTGTGTTGTCTATATACGGTATGTGTGAAGAATGTTTGTATGTGTGTGTGCGTTTGTATGCATGTTGTATGTGTGATGGGTGTGCGTGTATCTTTGTGTGTCCATGTATGTGGTGTGTTTCATGACATGTTAGTTTCAGCAGTTAGCACTATCTGTCAAGTGTTACTAATCCTACATAAGTAATCTCAAGACCTAGAAGCATTTAATAGGCAATTAAGTTAGGAGAGGCCCCAAGGCCTGACACCATTACTGAGGCTATGGAGCCCTCACAGAAAGAAGCCTATCATGACTGCCCTCCGGGAGACCCAACAAGCAGCTGAAAGAGTCAGATGCAGATATTTACACACGATCAATGGACAGAAGCTGCTGACCCCTGTAGTTGAATTAGGGAAAAGCTGGAAGAAACTGAGGAGGAGGGCGACCCTGTAAAAGAACTAGCAGTCTCAATTAACCTGAAACCGCAAGATCTCTCAGACACTGGACCACCAACTGGGCAGCATACACCAGCTGATAAGAGGCCCCCAACACACATACAGCAGAGGACTGCTGGGCCTGGGTTCAATCAGAGAAGACGCACCTAAGCCTCAAGAGACTGAGGCCCCAGGGTGTGGGGAGGTCTGGTGGGGATGGGGGGTATGGAGTGGGGACATCCTTGGGGAGATGAGGTGGAGGTGGGGAGAGGTATGGGATGTGGAACAATCAGAGGGTAGACCAGGAGGGAGATAAAATCTGGAGTGTAATAAAAAGATTAAATAAAATTTAAAAATTTGAAAGGAAAGAAACACAAAAGTTACTCTCTAGAAAGTATAGGCAGTTCACATTCCACCACAGCCTACTTTTGGTTGCTGCCTCTCATATTCTGGAGGAAACTGAAGAGCATCAGATTCTGGCTGGAGCATCCCACTTCTCCAGATGAGTGGCAGAACTTTATCAGGAAATATTTCCTCATGACTTCCTTCAAAGTGTCTTAAACATGAGACTTCTAGTTTTTATGGATTAGAAACTATGAAGAGATATGTTTTCAAATTAATTTTATACATTTGTTTATTGCCTATAATAAAGCCAAAATAAAATAAAACATAAAGCATGAAATAAATGATGACAGGGCAGGCCTAGAGTTACATAATTTTTAAAAACTGAATACAGATTATATGATTCATATAGCCTTACCTAGAAGAATTTTTGCAAGATTTCAAAGCTGAATCTGCTGAGCTTAATAGTGCAGAGAGGAAAACATAAATGCACTATAAATAAGTAAAGAAAGATTACCAGATCAATGAGTTGTGTTGATCAATGAGGTCACACAGACCCCAAGACTATATAAGTTATTGTCGTTGTCTGTGGTTTCTCCTCAGAACTGGATGTTAAGACCCTCTTCCTGAAGATGCACACCAGCTACAGGACATGAAGAAATTAAGCCAGAACTAAGTTGCCAATGCATCCCCAATGGCTATCATTCATGGTGCCACTAGACACTTTGCAGGTTTCTGAGGGAGAGAAGCCATTAACAGCCTTACCAGTTATGTACACAGCATACTAAAATACCAGCCTGCCGGGCCACAGATACCCACCAGGGCAATACAGGGGTTACCGTTATGTGGAAACTAGCTCGGCAAGAGGGAATTTGTGCCTTGCACTATATTCTCATCAAAAGCCCATGGCTCCAGGGAAGTCTTCTATCCTAGGCTAAAGTCTAATACTAATGTTTTCCTACATGGACATGTTGTTACCAAACTGCTTTTTAAATATATGTGGTTTTCCTCATATTTCAGTGTCTCTCTTGGCCTTAGTAGGTACAGCAGTGAAAGCAGAAACTTAAACTACTTAGAAAAAACTGACTTTCAGTGCTCAGCCCTGAACAGGACACCTCTATTACATGCAAGGCTAAGAATACATTCTGGAAGGTCAACCAGAAAGAATGTGAACCTGGAGGATTGAGAGGGATGCTGGGAAAATTTGGAACTAAAGCTTCATTTGTGCACAAAACACATTGCATCATGGGTGATTAAATAAATTACAGTATTAGACACATCTTTCTCTCATGTTTCATCTTAGATGACCATACAGCCAACTTTCCTGGGTGGGTCCCTGAGATGTAGATTAGAGATCTGAACAGTTGAAAAATTGACTTGCAAGAAATATATAACCCCTTTATCCAGTGATCCCAAAAATGCCCTTCCAAATGATGAAAGGCCCATGTTTGACCGACCCTCACTGGTGGGCTGTGAACCTGTGTGTCTTCTTAACTGCAGAGAGCACTTCAGAGTGCACAGCAATGAGGAATATCATTTGGAACCTAATGGCCCATAGAGCAGAAACTCAGGGTTGCCAGAGGAGTGGAAAGCACAAACAACCATCGCCTGCTCACTGAATGCACATAGCGACACAAAACACAGTATTTTATTTGAGACCTCGATATTTCACATGCCATTGCAATAATCAATGCTTTTAAAAGACTGCTGTTGTTAAAAGTCTTGATGATTTTTGGAAATTAAGGATTTGACTTCTCCAGGGCAAGCACATAAGTTTGATAGAGCCATCAAAAGTGGGCACGCTTCTTGAGCTTACAGCAGATATGAATTTGAGCAAAAACAATGAATAAATTAATACTTGCAAAGTGAACAATGCAATGCAAATGATAAATCAAAGGGAGAATTGGATCACCAACCCACTTTCATTTCCTTACTGCTTCATGTTCCCCAGGGGAGGAATTTTGTAGCTGGACGTTTATCAATGTAGTACATCACTCTTCCACATGAGTGCCGTGTGCTCCTCCATGGGGGCTAATGTGAATTAGTAGAACAACTGCTGGGATAAATTGGCTATATTCAGCCAGCAAAATCTGCTAAATTAGAGACTTGATATGAAGTATGCTGATGCAATCATAATTAAACTGATATCAGAGTAACTTGTACTCCAACCATTTGCTGGGAAAGGACACAAAGAGGGGTTGAATGTGTTTTTCATTCTTATCTCCTGTGAATAGGATTTCTACAAGCTTGCTCTCACCCCCATACCAATATTAATATGTTTACCTGTTATAAGTTTTGCGCCTCCTCAGTTACCAATGAGATATTCTTGATGGGTCATTCTACATGCCATAAACATGCATGAAAATATTTATGCTTACTTAATATGAATTTGGTACAATTGTACTTTTATTATATGTTTTTTTCTGTGATATGATACTAGTATTCCAATGAGAAACAGAATATACAAATGGAAGATTCATAACCTTTATACAGACTCTTTGCATCATCTATGACGGGGAGACACGGTCTCTGCTTTGATGGGTTCAGAATGATCGGAACTGATAGTTTCTTAGAAGTTACTAGCTTCCCAAATATCGTTCTTTAATTCAGAAAAATTAAAATCAGGAAAAGTCAAGGATAGTCTCCAAATGAATCCCATTAAACAATTCTGAATTTTATATTCTGTCTCCAGCTTCCAATACCAACAATCACCAACCATAATACACATGTAGTTTTGTCTTCCCTTTGTTATGAACATGCCCCTATGCTACCATATCCATCCCTTATACTATATACATTGAGTCATCAGGATATGCTAGTCAGTGGGTTATTCCAAGTACAAATTTTCTGTCATTTCCTTGTTGGTAATCCTCATTAAGAGAACTTGTCCATGGATTACCTATGTACACAGTTATCCCAAACACTATCATTGTTGCCAATGATCATTTATACAGTCATTTCCAGAAATTAGAAATAATTCAAGAAAATATGTCCATTAATTTTTGTTCTTCCAGGACATTTTGGTGATAAAATCTATGGAGTCTGTCAATTAGAATTTTGTAGGAAGCATAACCAGAGGGAAGTGTGGGGACTCCCATCATTTGGCCAACAAGAACCAAAATCAAGATCTGCAATTAGTGAGCTTGAGCCCCAATTGATTCCACGTCACAGTACAAAGGTATCATGCTCCATACCCAAGAAGAAACAATGTTGCAATTAAAGTAGGAAGTGAGGAATACAAATGCCATCAATGCACCAAAGATTGAAGTCTTTCTTCCTCAGCATTTTTGTTCAATTCAAGCTTTAAATGATTGAATAAGGCCCACCAATATCAGACAACCCCTCTGGAAATCAATCTGGTAGTTTCTCAGAAAACTGGAACTAGTTCTACCTTAAGATCCAGCTATTCTGCTCGTGCATATGTCGAAAGGATGATACACCATATCACGACACTTGCCCCACTATGTTGATATCAGCCTTATTTGTAATAGACAGAAACTGGAAACAACCCAGATGTCCCTCAACTGGAGAATGGATACAGAAAATTTATACATCGGAATACTACCCAGTTATGAAAAACAAGGATATTTTGAATTTTACAGCCAAATGGACAGAACTAGAAAATATCATCCTAAAGTGAGGTAATGCAGACCCAAAAGACATGTGTGGCATATACTCTCTGATAAGTGATATTAGCAAAAAAGTACAGGATACATTATTTAAAGTTATATATAATACACACTTATATATAGCACAACACTTGGAAATCTCCAAGAGACAACAACAACAGTCCTGAATTTCTCTTTCCACTTGACCATAATGTACTCTCCAAGCTATGGTCTTTCAGCGTGGTGCTCTGGGAACCACATTGTATAATATGCCTCTCCTGTGCAACTTAAGTTTGACATGTCTCTAATGTCCTTTAAAGTTCAAAGGTATAAAAATATCCTTTTATATTATGGAACTATTATAGTCACTTATGCAAGAATAGGACTAATTACTTTCAAATTACCTCCTTCATTGTTATTACACTTTAGCTTCCAAGAATTTTTTAGGTCAGGTATAATGATCGTCATCATTTGAACATGAGTTTGACGCAGAGAGAAGAGTTGCATTTAATGTTAAATGTCCTCATCAGTGAGAGTTAGAGCTGTTATTCGAGTTATTCAACTCAGAAGAAAAGCTTTTTTACTCTTAATTATAACATTTCTGTGGCATTTACTCATTAATATCTTTTTATACATTATTTTAAAATGAATTTGATTAGTTATCTCTAAACTCCAGTCAGAAAAGAAATGACTTTTAGCTTCTTCAGAGCTGAAAGAGCTTTTACTACCAGCTCTTTGATCATTACTTAACTATGTTTCTGCAGCACATTGTGCTTCTATTTTCTTATTCCTCGAGTGAGTATTACAACCAGTTCAAGGGAATATGTTTCTAAAACCTAATAGCCAGATACATTTTTCAATTTAAGATGTATTGTGTTAAAGCAAGGCACTTCAGGTTCTGTATGCTATATGACAATTACAAAAATACTCACAAGTGGCAGGACTTTTTTTTTTTGCTAAATGTGTAATGTAAACTGCCTATAATCAATGCCACACAGATTTTTTTCATCAAATAAGTTATTTCTCTTTAAGCAAAGAATGTACTTTAACAGTGATATAGATGACTACAGACATATAGTTGATAATAAGAGAAATGGGGGTCTTCTGAGACAACCCCTACCTTATTACCTCTCCCACCAAAACAGCATAAAATGGAAGCCATTGAAGAGAAGTCTTGAATATTTTGATAAAGATGGTGAAGCATAGGTTTTCATAGTTAATGGCTTCTGGTAGAGGGTACATATGAAAAAGGACTCAGTTTTCATTAAGGGGCAGGCCACTCAGAGTTTAACCATGCTCCAGTGAATATATGAACAATACAAATTGGAAATGGTTTTCTTGGGGGTGGGGTAGGTTATGAGAGGATAGACCAAGGGCAGGGGAGTAGACATGGAAGGACTCTGAAATTAATGTGACTGGGATGTACAAGGTGAAATTCCCAAAGAATTAATAAAAATATTAATTAGAAAAAATTTAGTGTCTTTAAACAAATACACACAATTGTCAATTTTCAGAGAACTTGTGGATATAAAATTTATGACAAATATGTGTATCTTTTATAGGACTATTAAAATATGCAGTGACAAACATGTCAGAACATAGAATAATACCTATCATAAGCTATTATATAATTATTATATAAAATTACACTGTTCACAATTATATTCATTAAGGAAACATACATTTCCTAGATTTAAACATCATAACATTTTAGAATGACCAAAATTACTTAGTATTCTATATTACGATCTATTCTAGAATACACATAATATATTTCCAAGTACTAGAAAGGATGAGCTGCCTCAAATAGATTCTAAGAGCATTCTCCTTGCATCTCCTTGTCTGAAGATAACACATAGTGAAATTCTTGCAAACACAAAGAAAGCCTAGAACAAAACTCATACAATCATTTTGAAAATCAATTTGACATTTTCTCAGAAAACTTGGAATAGTTGTATCTGAAGACCCAGCTATACCACTCCTGGGTATATACCCAAAAGAAGTTCTACCACCCCTCGAAGACACTTGTTCAACTATGTTCATTGAAGCTTTATTCAAAATAGCCATAAACTAGAAACAATCCAAATGTCTCTCTACTGGATAAAGAAAGCATGGTACATTTACACAATGGAATACTATTTAGCTATTAAAAAACCAAAACATCATAAATTTGGCAAGCAAATGGATGGAACTTGAGAATATTATCCTGAGTGGAGTAACCCACTCTGAAAAGGACATACACGGTATGTACTCACTTATAAGTTGATATTAGCCATAAAATACAGGCATCATGTTACACTCCATAGACCCAAAAATCTAAAGAAAAAGGAAAACTCAAGCACAGAAACTTGTATGTCACATAGAAGGAAGAACAAAATAGTCACAAGAGGTAAATGGAGAGAAGGACCTGGAAGGAGTAATGGGGTTCAGGATCAGGTATGGGAAAGGATAGGTGAGATGTCTTGATGTCTATGAAAATGAACAGAAATTTGCAAGTCATGGGGGTGAGGAGGTGGGGGCATCTCCAGGATGAGACAAGGATGTGGGATAAGGGAAACATCCAAGAATCAATGGGGGTGACCTGTGACTACTTTGGGGTTATGGAAGCTGAAGAGGCCACCTCCTATGGCCAGACACAAACTCCAGTGGAGCAGTAGAAACATCAACCCACCCACAAAATTTTTAACCCAAACCAAGCAGCTGACTCAGACAGATGCAGAAACCGACAGCCAAATAGTGACTGGAGCTTGGAGACTCATAGAATAATGGGAGGAAGGGTTGTCGGACCTAAAGAGGAACTCCACAGAAAGATCAATTAACCTGGACACTTGTGGTTCTCAGAGTCTGAACCACCCACCAAAGAACATACACAAATTAGATCTAGGCCGCCATGCTCATCTGAAGCAATTATGTAGCTTGACCTTCATGTGGTTCCTGAACCACTGGAACACGGACTCTCCCAAAAGCTGTTGCCTGACCATGGGATATGTTCTTCTAGTTGGATTGCCTTGTCTTGCCTCACTGGGAGAGGACACACCTAGTCTAACAGAGAGTTGAAGTGCCAGGGTAGGGGGATACCCAGGAGGAGGCCATCCTCTCAAAGGAGAAGTGAGAGGGGAAGGACTGTCAGAGAGGATGACCGAGAGAGGAGCAGTGAGAGGGATATAGAGTGAATAAGTAATAAATAAATAAATAAATAAATAAATAAATAAATAAATAAATAAATAACAAATAAATTAAATGAAAAAAATTTTTTAAAGGAGAAAGGTGGGTGACCCAATGCCTCAACTGCAGGTCATGTCTGTCTACTGGAGGTCACCTTTTCAGGTTCTATCTCCCCAGTGTTGGGCATTTCAGCTAAGTTCATAAACATTGATTCCTGGGAACCTTTCACTTTCCAGGTCTCTAGAACTTTCTAGAGGTTCTCTTGCCTTCCACACCACACTGCTTCATGTTTCCATTCATTCTCCTGGCACTCTGGGCTTCTCTTCTGTCTCTCCCATACCTAATCATATCCCCTTTCCCCCTCTCCCCCATCTCCCACACATGTCCCTCCATGATTCATGTTGCTTTTATTCACAAAATATATAGTCTTCAGTTTAGTACCTGAGCATATGAGAATTTCATGCTCATGGATTGGCAGGATTAATAAAGTAAAAATGGCCATTTTGCCAAAAGCAATCTGCAGATTCATTGCAATCCCCATCAAAATTCCAATCCAATTCTTCAGAGAGTTAGACAGAAAAATTTGCAAATTCGTCTGAAATAACAAAAAAAAAAACAGTATAGCAAAAACTATACTCAACAATAAAAGAACTTCTGGGGGAATCCCCATCATTTACTTCAAGCAGTATTACAGAGCAATAGTGATAAAAACTGTATGGTATTGGTACAGAGACAGGCAGGTAGATCAGTGGAACAGAATTGAAGACCCAGAAATGAACCCACACACTTAGGTCACTTGATCTTTGACAAAGAAGATAAAACTATTCAATGGAAAAAAAGATAGTATTTTCAACAAATGGTGCTGGTTCAACTGGAGGTGAGCACGTAGAAGAATGCAAATCTATCCATTCCTATCACCATGTACAAAACTTAAGTCCGAGTGGATCAAGGACCTACGTATCAAACCAGACACACTCAAACTAATAGAAGAAAGAGTGGGGAAGCATCTCGAACACATGGACACTGGGGAAAATTTCCTGAATAAAACACCAAGGGTTTATGCTCTAAGATCAAGGATTGACAAATGGGACCTCATAAAACTGCAAAACTTCTCTGTAAGGCAAAAAAGACACTGTCATTAGGACAAAAAGGCAACCAACAGATTGGGAAAAGATCTTTACCAAGCCTACAACTGATAGAGGGCTAATATCCAAAATATACAAAGAACTCAAAAAGTTAGACTCCAGAGAGCCAAATAACCCTATTAAAAAATGGGGTACAGAGCTAAACAAAACATTCTCAGCTGAGGATTATCGAATGGCCACAAAGCCCCTAAAGAAATGTTCAACATCCTTAGTCATCGGGGAAATGCAAATCAAAACAACCCTGAGATTCCACCTCACACCAGGCAAAATGGCTAAGATAAAAAAACTCAGGTGACAGCAGATGCTGTCGAGGATGCGGAGAAAGAGGAACACTCCTCCATTGTTGGTGGGATTGCAGACTGGCACAACCACTCTGAAAATCAGTCTGGAGGTTCCTCAAAAAATTGGACATCCTACTACCTGAGGATCCACATATACCTTTCCTGGGCATATACCCAAAAGATGCTCCAACATACAACAAAGACACATGCTCCCCTATGTTCATAGCAGCCTTATTTATAATAACCAGAAGCTGGAAAGAACCCAGATGCCCTTCAACAGAGGAATGGATTAAAAAAATGTGGTATATCTACACAATGGAGTACTACTCAGCTCTTAAAATCAATGACTTCATGAAATTCATGGGCAAATGGAATGAACTAGAAAATATCATCCTGAGTGAGGTAACCCAATCACAGAAAAATACACTTGGTATGCACTCATTGATAAGAGGATATTAGCCCAAAAGCTCTAATTACCCAAGATGCAATCCACAGACCACAGGAAGCTCAAGATGAAGGGTGACCAAAATGTGGATGCTCCCACACCTTTTTGAAAGTGGAAAAAATATCCATAGGAGGGGATATGGAAGCAAAATTTAGAGCAGCGACTGAAGGAACAGCCATTCAGAGTCTGCCCCACATGGGGCCCATATATATACAGCCACCAAAACTAGATAAGAATGATGAAGCTGAGATGTGCATGCTGAAAGGGACCAGATATAGATGTCTCCTGAGAGACACATCCAGAGCATGTCCAATACAGAGGTCAATGCTAGCAGCAAATCACTGAACTGAGAGCACTACCCACTTTGGAGAAATTAGAGGAAGGATTGAAAGAGCTGAAGGGGCTTGCAACCCCATAAGAACAACAATGCCAACCAACCAGAGCTTTCAGGGACTAAATCACTACCCAAAGACTATACATGGACTGACCCAGGGTTCCAACTGCATGTGTAGCAGAGAATAGCCTTGTTGGGGCACCAGTGGAAAGGGAATAGGGGAATATTGGGAGGGGTAAAAGAGGTAGATGGGGGAACACCCATATGGAGAAGGATTTGGGGATGAGGGCTTATGGACAGGAAACTGGGAAAGGGAATACCATTTGAAATGTAAGTAAAGAAATACATCTAATAAAAAATTTAAAAAAAAAGAAAATCATAGCAACTGACATGACTTTTCAGTTAAGAGCACTGGATCTTCTTGCAGCAGACTGACTGGGCTTCAATTACAAGTACCTACAAGTGGTTCAGAGCTGACCGTGATTCCAGTGTCAGAGTATCTGACACCTGTCCTCCATGGGTACTGCATACATGTGATATATGCAGGTGATACTTATGCGTGTGTATACACATACACCCGGGATATCACATTTGAGAATAGTTTCATCTCCAAGGCAATTATAGCTAGTTTAAATATCAACTTGCTACAAATTAAAATCACGTGAGTAGGGAGCCCATTTGAAGTCAGGTCCTGATTTAAAAAAAAAAAAACTGCCTTTACAGCAAGAAAATCAGGGAATGAGCAGGAGACCTGTTATTGTAATCAGATTATATTGTCTGTGCCCATTTAAATTAACGTCCCACAAAGGTAGGGCTCAGTAAGTTAGACCCTTAAGTGACTTGTTCATGAAACAAAAATGCCCAAAATATGATAATGACTTGAATAGTGTTTCTGTTCCCCCCTTCAATTAGGAAATAAAGCCAACAATAGCTAAGATAATTGTGATGCTGAAAAGGTATGTGATTCCAATTATGTGCACAAGCACTATGCAATGAGCTGGCTCTTTATCTTCTGCCATTGCCTCCCGAACAAAACAAAATGCACCATTTGACTTGTGAAGAGATGAGTTCAAATACTAGTACTGATTTTTGCAATAAAAGCCTGTGCCCTGGGAAACTAATAGAAAGGCTAGTAATTAATTCTGAAGGTAGAACGATGAAAGAATAAAATTGTTTAAGAAAAAAAATTATAAAGTTCATGCTAACTAAAATAGGAGATTTTTCCTACTGAGTATCTAGCCTGATTCTTAATGCAGGTTAATGATGCCATAACACCTAATTTATTAAAATAATGAACATGTATCATTACTGAGATTCCCTTAAAGCTAAAATAATTATATCTCATTTTATAATATTTCATTTGTCATGAGCCAGGTAATTCATTAGAATAAAAGACTGAGAAGTTGTTATAAAGTGTCTCTTGGTCAGAATTATTAAAGATATCTAAAACTTTTTTTGTCTTTTTATCTTTCCTGAAAGTGCAGAATATTTAGTGTTAAGTTTTATTATATATAAGGGAAATCTCATTATAAAAATATTACACATCTTTCTACATACAAACTGCCAGCTAGACCAGCCCCATTTATTGAAGGTGCTTTCATTTCTCCATTATATATTTTTGTCTTGTCCAAGATCAAGTGTCCATAAGTGTGCAGTTTTATTTCTGGGTATTCAGTTCCATTGGTCAACTTGTCTGTCTCTGTACCAATACAAAGCAGTTTACATTACTATTGCTCTGTAGTACAGCTTGAGGTCAGGGATGATGGTTTCCCCAGAAATTCTCTTATTGTTGAGAACAGTTTCTGCTATCCTGGAATCGTTCTTTCCAGGTCATTGAAGAATTGTGTTGGAACTTTGACGGGGATTGTGTTTAATCTGTAGATTCCTTTTGGTTGGATGGTCATTTTTTCTATGTTAACTCTGCCAAACCATGAATGTAGGTAATCTCTCCATTTTCTGTAGTCTTCAATAATTTTCCTGGGAGACTTGAAGTTATTGTCATACAGATCATTCATGTTTGGTTAGAGTTACCCCAAGATATTTTATATTTTTGTGGGGATAGTGAAGGGTGTTGTGTCTGTGATTTCTTTCTCGGGCTGTTTATCATTTCTATAAAGGAAGGCTACTGATTTATTTGGGTTAATTTTATGTCTAGCCACTTTGCTGAAGTTGTTTATCAGCTGTAGCAGTTCTCTTGATGAACTTTTGGGGTTGCTTATGTGTACTATCCTATCATCTGCAAATAGTTACACCTTGACTTCTTCTTTGCCGATGTGTACATCCTTGATCTCTTTTTGTTGTCTTATTGTTCTAGCTAGCACTTCAAGTGCTATATTGAATAGATATGGAGACAGTGGACATCCTTGTCTTGTCCCTGATTTTAGTGGGATTGCTTCAAGCCATTTAATTTGATATTGGCTGTTGGTTTGCTGTAAGTTGCCTTTATTGTGTTTAGTTATGGGCCTTAAATTCCTGATTTCTCCAAAACATTTAACATGAAGGTATGTTGTATTTTGTCAAATGTTTTTTTCAGCATCTAAGGAGATGATCTTTCTTTGACTTTGTTTAGGATAACATTAAAGAATATTACAAATCTTTCAACAGTTTAATTCATTGTCATTCCTTAAACCCATAATTATACCTAGAAATTTATAATCTATATTTACTGCCTAAAGATACAGTAATATTTATTTTTAATTGTCTAATTCACTTATTTTAATTCACTTTTTTATATTAGTACTTTCTTTACATTAGCTCCACCCAACCCCATACGTCTCCGTTCTTCCTCCATGTTCTTTCCATGTCTTTGAAGAATTCATGGGCCTTTCTTCTTATTTATTATTTATAATTATTATTATTCATCAGTCAATTAATAATATTATTAAATAAATGTACACCTGCATGTATGTATGTACGTATGTATGTATGTATGTATGTATGTATGTGGCCTACTGAGTCCATTTATATGCATATGTTGAAAGCTTACCCTTTGATACTGGATAGCATATTAAGGGAGATAGTGCCTTAGAGAACTGATTCTCCATCTCTTAGCAGCCAATGACAAACAGCCTGTAGCTCTTCCTCTAGGGGCGGGATCTTGCAAAATTCACCCAGTCACATTGGCGTGTCAATTGGTATTATTTGTAGGTCTGCCATGTTGTTGCAATTTCATGGGTGCAATCTAGCAGTTATGTGTAAAAAACCAAGGTTGGACCCCCAGTGTAGGGGATTGTTGGGGGGGCTAATGGTAATGGGGGGGTAATTTAATAAAAATGGAAGAAAAAATATATCTATTTAAAAAAGAAAAAATAAAACACCGTTTAGCAATAGGAATGCTGAATCTCTGGCTTTTAACATCTTTCTGCTTCTATTCTTTGATTTTCCATGAGCCTGAGATATAGGGGTTTCATTGTAGACGTCTCAGTTAACCATGGTCACTCCAAGATCACCTATTCTGTTTGTATGTTGAAATGAAAAAGAGGTCATGGATTTTAAAGGGAATGGGTCAATGTGCAACATGTGTGGTCATTCTCTAACATAGTCTTCAAGTGTTTCAAACAGTAGCTTTTTGACGAAGAATAAGAACTATACTTACATGTGGGTAAGAGGATAAGTGTTTATAATATAGTTAAAAATCTTCCTCCCTCCCTCCCTCCCTCCCTCATTCCCTCCCTCCCTCCCACCGTCCCTCCCTCCGTGTTTGTATGTATGTTAGATGTAAATATACAATAATCATTCTCCATGTCATTTTAAAACACTATATTATTTATCCTCTTCTTTCCAATCCCTCCCTATTCTCCCTTCCCAGTTAAAATCCTCCCATTCTGCCCATGTTCTCTTTTAAGTTACAAAGCATCTATGATCTGTCACTTTGTATCTTATTGGTTCACTTTGTCTTAATATTACCTTTCTTCCCAGTCATCAAACTATTAAAGTATTTTCCTCTAGCACTGTGATCTGAGCTGGAATCCCTTGTGCTGAGTAAGTGCTTTGTTCACATTAATCCTTAGAAGTCTTTGTCTTTGATTCTGATCTTTTGGGTTTATCTTAGTCTAACAAACACTGCAGTTGTGCAATGATGTCAATAAAGCATGTTGAGAGCATTACCTTTGAGAGGATTTGCTAAGAAGTGGGGGTAGAGAGAGACAGAAAAGGGGAGAAATGAAAAAACAACAACAACAAAAAGACTATAAAAAGATTACACATGAGTTTCTGCACAGAGCAAGAAGAAAGTCGCTGGTGCATAAAAATAGAATATGAGTTTTGTATAAAGGCAAGTCTGGTTCTTGTCTGATTTACAGTTCATATAAGAACAAAAATACAAATCTTCAAAGGTCCACTTACTAGGCAAGGCTTAAGATTTGTTTGAGAAAATGTTACTGAAAATTGACCTTACAGATATTCAAATTTATTTTCAATTTATAATCACTGGCTAGTTTAATGTGAATATAACCTCAAGCAGATAAAATATGCATAACCTATTAATAACATTTTAGCTTATTTCAATTATTTTCTTTATTATTATAATATTAGAACCTAAAGTAAATATTTTAAGACTTATCTACAATGTTATACCATAGGTATAAGAAACTATGTAATATCATCGGAAACCATAATTCAGCTTACATGAAGCTAGTATGATTAGATAATCTTTAAAACTTAACACGCAATGTGCATTGAAGTAGAGGCTGTTTTGCTGACATTAGAAGAGTTCATAAATATCCCACATATGAATTTTTACAGAGGATTAAATTTTCCTCACTGGCATGATAGATACATAACATAAGGCTGGGACACTAAATAGGACATTGGTGTATGTCACTGATACAAAGATTAAGTAGGGGACAATAAGCCATTTCTTTAGCATTAGCATAAATGAATTCACTGGCAAGCTAAATTTGTCACATACAACAGTTTGCTGAACAAAGGCTTTGGACTATCTGTGACTTCCTTGTTACTAATGAAAAGATGAACCTTTTTGTAACCCACAAGGAAATTGTCAGTTGTCAGCTTTGCATGGCCAAAAGAGCCACAAAGTCAGCTGAGATATCTAGAGTATATAAGAAGAAAGAGTGTGCATGCAACACCTGAATGTCCTGGACCTGTCATTGGAAGAGGAAATAAATTACTGAATGTCCCCAGGGTCGCTAAAAAGGAGCAGATGAAAGAATCCTAAAAAGAGAGCAGTGTCAATCATATGAAAAATAGAAAACTTCTTTAGACACAAAGTAATGAGTGAATCAAGAACCAAGCAGTGAGCTTGGGTTTAGTGACTGTGATCAGTAATGGCCTCACTGTGATATACTTCAAATTGTGTTGAAAAGGCTTGTTTAAAGGCACAGAACAATGGGTTTAGAGCTGGATAGGAGGAAAAGACTCATCTAAGGGGATTGTCTGAAAATTTGGTCTTACATTTTGCAGAAAGAAATTATGTAAAAATAAAAATGGTTTCAATTGATGTTGGCATTTCTTTCTCTTTCCTCTTCTGTAACATTGATAGTCATAGACAGTGTGTATGCCAATATCAATATAAATTATATTTAGCATCTTTAACTTGAGGAGAAAAATTATACATTTATGACAGTAAAGTGGAGATCAATGCAAATGGCTTTAAAATAAAAATGTTATCACAGAAACTATTCCACTACAACTTTATATATCTCATCAAAATCTATCATAAACATAATAGGAAAGATTGCTTATTAGGGCAACCAAACTACACACACACACAAACACAAAACACACAACACACACAAACACACCTTCATACTACAAGCCCTATTTATGTTTGCACAAGTGTATATTGATACAATATGGAAATTAAAAGAAACATCAATTTAGCGAAATACATTCACTGAGTTAAATTCATCTACAATTTGCTGAATTAGTCTATAATTTAGAAACTTAAAATTTAAGTTTCTGGGTTTGGGGAATTAGCTCAGTGGTAGAGCGCTTGCCTAGCAAGCGCAAGGCCCTGGGTTCGGTCCCCAGCTCTGAAAAATAGAAAAGGAAAAAAAATTAAGTTTCTTTAGCATTTTCTTTGAAGATGCTTAATCTTATAATTTACTTAGTGGAAAGTCCTTGTGCATATTCTTCATGCATGAATTGTCATCCAGGTAATAATATTATTAGGCTCTCCTTCAGATAGCTAAACTTTATTTTTATTTCAATACTAAATATCTTAAAAATCATATACACATAATATCTGTATATAATATATAGTCTATCTTCTATGGACTTCTGTAAGAATAATTAACTTTGAGTAGCAAAGGTGAAATGATTCTTGCTGAAGTACTGTTTCAGTTCATAAATTAATAAAAATGAGTGGATGGGTAGTAATATGAGATTGGGGGGCTATTTGTATTGTCTTGATGTGCAGAAGATTCTATCCTAAAGAGTAATGGTGTTTAGGATTTGTTTCAATTGACGTTGAGCTTAAAACATAAATTTATGCAGCAATTGAAAGATCATTTGTGTAGAAATGCAGCAAATTCCCGATAATATGAAATTGCTACAAGCTCTTAGACATGGAGAGAAGCTCACAGTTTAGCTCCTTCTAAACTGTAGGGTGAAGTGCTGTGCGGTTATGGGCATTCTCTATTAATGTTGACGCCATGAGGAACTATTGATTATTCTTGCTAATTATATCAGTATTCATCCCTTCTTAATCACAACCCCTTCTTGTTATAATTGCAATTTTGTCTTTGCACATTGTAATCCATGATGTACTATAAGACAAATTCGAAGTTCAACATTTTAGCTATAAAAGAAAAGATTTGATTGTTTCCCATTACTTTACTCTGCTTTTAAATTTTCATCTATTCCTCAATGTGATAGATCCATAGTATTGGGAAATTTCAGTGAAGTGAGCAAATTACACCTTAACCTTAATTCTAAATAATTGTGTGCTGTAAGGTGTGAATGAGTGCTTTCTGTAGCACTATGCAATTGTGATTTTATAAATAAGATTTCACAGAAGAGGGAATCCTGGTACGAATAACCTTCTTTAAAATGATGCTGCGGGAAGCATGGTCTGAACCAGGGGAGAATTGAAAACCAATACACTCTAGGGCAAGATCAATGCAATGCAAGAATGGCTGCTAAGAAAACTATTCAATAGGGCACTGCTGAGGCATGCAAGAGTGCCAGCCTTTTCTTTCCTCTTATTAAATATTCAACCCTGATATTTTAATGGTTTAGAGAAAAGCACTGATCCTTTAAGTTGGCCAGATAATCTTTGCTTAGAAAGATGTTAGACAAATTATTTAATAATAAACATTTGCTAAAGACAATACTTTTGGAAGTTTATAGTGTGATATTTTTTCAGTAAAAAAGGTATACATACAATTTAAATGATCTTGAATAAATACATATTTTAGGTCAAATTTGAACTACTGGACTCAGATAAATGACCTTAGTTTCATTTTCTTCCCTCTTCTCCTGCCCATTACCCTCCATCCCAACCTCTTTCTCCCTGTTCCCCTCTCTCACCCTTCTCGTGTTCTATAACTTAGGATAGTGAACATTTGATCTCTCATAGGCAGTCAACATTTGTTAATAGTTTCAGTGACATCAACTGATTTCATATCATGAGTCTAACAAAATGATTCACAATAATTAGTGCCCCAACTAAAATTTATTCAGACTTCTAGGGCCAATTATCTCGAATTTGTTAAGTCTTAGCTATGGAGATACACGTGTGGGAAGATGCTTGTCTGCTACTCACTAGAGCACAGAGGACCCTCAATATTGGTTTACTTTTAAAATGTCCATATTTCAGCAGAAGATCTGCCTAGGCACTTAAAGTGGCTATCAGTTCCTTATCCACTATCTAGAATAACTGATATTTATCAGATCCTAAGTAATATTAAATAAAACCATTTATTTTGATTATCTTGGCATGATGAATCCATTGTCAGTTCTGTAACAGAATGATTATATTTCTATTTTTTAGATTTTATTTTTAATTGTATGTGTGCATTTGTATATGCATACATGAATGAAGGTGACCAGTGAGGTAAAAATTAAAAATAGAGGAGACGCGTCTAATCCTCTAGAGCTGAAGTTATAGGCGAGTGAGCCACTTCTGGGAACCAAATTATGAACTTCTGTGAGACCGGAAAGTGCTCTTAAGAGCTAAGCCAGCTCTCAAACTCCACACACATTTCTATATAATATGATGTGTCTCATCTTCATTCCTAATTAATCACTTTCATTATTTACCAAAATTTCATTTGTTTGTAAGTGAACTGTTTTCTTAGCTGTAAATCTTTTTATGAAGTACAAGGTGGGGATTTGTTTTCATACCATATGTTAGTCACTGATAACTGGCATTCTTATGATTAGTTGTTACATCACCACTATACCATGCCTATCTTTTATATTATGATGCCTGTTTTTTATGTAATTATTCAAATACCTACATTACATATTTGAAAATTTTAAAGCAAAAATAAATTATCCTAATACTTTTGTCATATTCAAACTTTAAACATATGTTACTAAATTCTGCTCAGTTGTAAGTCACTCTGATTCATTCTTTATTTCTATAGTTTCTTGATGTTATTGAAACCCAACCTGTTTTTCATGGTTCAGGCTCTGGGAAAATGTGTTCGTTGGGCTAACTCTCTGCACAGGCTTTAGGGGAAGTCCAGAACTGTAAAGGTGTGGTTCTCACAACCAGCCAGCACTACCTAAAGTAACCGCTGAAGGCAAGGCCCATTCCTTTTTCCCTTTTTCCTAGCCCTTGTCTCTCTTCCTCTCTATGCTCTATTTTGCTTTTCCCTTTTCAGTCTTCTGTTCATGCAGACAAAATCCTAGTCTCATCAACAGTTATAGTCAACCTCTAAGCCCTTGCTTCCAGCAGAAAGTATTTGTTTTCTTCAAAGAATTTTCTATTTTAGTAGATTCTTTACACCCATTTGTCAAAAAAAGTCTCTGATGAACTGTTCCTATGAGTGCTGACAGATCTGTATGAAATCAGATATAAGGTAGTGGGGCATACAGCAAGATGTATACTTCCTACATTACATTGAAATCCTCATCAATGATCTGTTCACAGAGAAAAGCTCTCATAACTGTAGAGGAAACAGAGGGCTATGAAAGGGTGATCTGTAAGCAGCAAGTGTTGTCCAGGTTAGAAGAGTCCAGATAATATATGTGCAGAGAATGGGGAAATCACTTCCTCCTAAACATTAGTCCTGGATCTACTGAGAGAAGGTTTCAGAATGTGAGACAAAAGTAAATTGTTTTCTATCACTGACCATGAACAAAATAGCAATCCAGGGGCTAGAGAAAATGAATTTGCCCATTGCCTTACCTTTCACAGTCTGCATAAGAAAGTCAAAATGAGAATACAATAAGGATGGACTCATAGAAAATAAGTATGCATGTGCCTGTGCACACAAGGTACATACAGACTGTTATACATGATTAGTGGGACAAATAATTCCTATGCTTTATAATAAAATATATGAAAAGAGAAAACCATCATAATTCCCTGGGAAATCCTCCCACTCTATATACAGCCACTTTACTCCTAGCTTAACCTCCACAGCAGTGTTAACAGAACAAGCAGAAATTCACATCACAGGGCTTCCTCCATTGTAGTGTCACGGCAAATTCAGAAGTTTAGAAAATCTTTCACTGTTGGTGGGATTTCAAGCTGGTACAAGCACTCTGGAAAACAGTCTGGAGGTCCCTCAGAAAATTGGACATTACACTACCTGAGCCCCAGCTATACCACTCCTAGGCATTTACCCAAAAGATGCTCCAACATACCACAAGGACACATGCTCCACTATGTTCATACTGGCCTTATTTATAATAGCCAGAAGCTGGAAAGAACCCAGATGTCCTTCAACAGAGGAATGGATACAGAAAATGTGGTACATTTACACAATGGAGTATTACTCAACTATTAAAAACAATGACTTCATGAAATTCTTAGGCAAATGGATGGAACTTGAAAATATCATACTGAGTGAGGCAATCCAATTACAAAAAAACACACATGGTATGCACTCACTGATAAGCAAATAATAGCCCAAAAGCTCGGAATAGACAAGATACAATTCACAAACTACATGAAGCTCAAGAAGAAGGAAGACCAAAGTGTGGTTGCTACAGACCTTCTTAGAAAGGGTAACAAAATACTAACTGGAGGAAATACAGGGAAAAAGTGGAGCAAAGACTGAAGGAAAGGCCATCCAGAGACTACCCCACCTGCATACCATATGCAGCCACCAAATCCAGTCACTATTGCTGATGCTAAGAAGTACTTGCTAACAGGAACTTAATATGGATATCTCCTGAGAGGTTCTGCCATTGTCTTACTGAAACAGATGAGAATGCTTGCAGCCAAACATTGCACTGAGAACAGGGATTCCAATGGAGGAGTTAGAGAAAAGACTGAAGGAGCTGAAGGGCTTTGCAAACCCATAGGAAGAACAACAGTATCAACCAAACTGACACCCCAGAACTCCCAGGGACTAAACCACCAACCAAAGTGTACACACGGAGAGACCAATGGCTCCAGCTGTGTATGTAGCAGAGGATGGCATTGTCTGGCATCCATAGGAGGAGAAGCCCTTGGTCCTATGAAGGTATGTTTTCCCAGTGTAGGGGAACGACAGGGTGGGGTGGTGGGGATGGGTGGATGAAATGGGGAGCATCCTCATAGAAGTAAGCAGAGGGTGGATGGGTGAGGGGAGAACCGGGAAGAGGAATAACATTTAAAAGGCTAAACCAGCATCCGAAGAGTACACATGGACAGACCCATGGCTCCACCTAAATATGTAGCAGAGGATGGCCTTGTTGGGCACCAGAGGGAGGATAAGCACTTGGTCCTGCCAAGGCTGGACCCCACATTTTAGTGGAGTGTCAAGGTGGGGAGGGGGGAAGGGGCAGGAGGGTTGTTTGGGGAAAGAAGATAACATTTGAAATGTAAATTTAAAAAATCCAATAAAAAACAAAACAAAAAAGGTAAATAAATAAAATAGCCAATAAAAAAATAAAAAAAAGTCTTTCACACTTCACAGAAACTTTATATATTAGTATCTTTAAGCCCAGGAATGAATTTAAGGAGATTGAAAGACAGGGCTGGATGGTGGCCGGGGAAATGACTTCCATCCCATTCTGATCAATGAACGTACAACTTTGGGACAATCCTAGCCGTGCCAGGAAGATGTTGAATAAAATTTCACCAAGGGCCATATAAATAAATGACAAGAATGTATATCTCTTCTCAAATTAAGTAGTGTGGAAGGGTGACTGTATTGAAAACTGAACCTATCTCCAAGCACCAGTTTATCTTGAAGTGCATGCTCTGTGAAGAAAGGGGAGATGTCTGAATTATATCAGAGTTGTCTGAGAAAGGACATGTAAAATAATAATAATAATAATAATAATAATAATAATAATAATAATAAATAATAATAATCCAAAAACTACCAAAGTGTGTCTACAGGGCATATATATACATATATATACATATATATGTATAATTTCATCAATGAGGAAGATAAAATCAGATGTGCTTAGAAGGCTGGCCAAAGTCTCACAGTAGCATATGTCCAACATAATTAAAACTACATTTCCATGGAGTTCCTAGCAGCATCCCTCTTCCTAACAAGGATATCTTTGGAAAGAACACCACTGTGTGAGACTAAGCGTGCTATGTTCCAACCCTAATTGCATCCCTTCAGGACTGCAACTCTGCACAGACGGTTTAAGAATCACAGTAGTTGATATTTGTTATCTATTCTTGCGGGGGGGGGTGCTTAATAAATTTGATGAGTTTTCCACATTAAGGCATATGGATGAGCTAAAAGCAAATATAGAGCTGTTAATTAAGACTGTGGGGCCTAGATTACATGCAACTGAGCAAAGCTCTGGAAAATGACTTAAAATCACAAATCTTGTTTCACACAAAGTATGTCTTGCTCTCCTGGTAAAGACTTCTTTGTATAATAAAAAGCTAATGATGAGAAGAATGGCATTGGCTCCTTGCCTATCAAATAATTGAAGTCATTGTTAGTGAAAGGTGAACTTTCCCATAAAACTGCCATACAGTGGGTAATGACGTTTTCTTCAAACCTGTGCTGTGTAACTCCCTAGGACACATGAATTCAGACTCTCTTCATTCACATAAAAGGTTTTTGTATTGCTATAATTTTTTCTTGTTTTCTTTATTAAAAGAAATTCTTTCAAAGTGGCAGGTGAATGAGTTTATGGTTTTGTTTTCAGTATCTCTGTGGATATTTGCATTAAACAGCATGACCCTCTATAGACATGATACAAAAGTCTGTGCGGTGGTGGGGAACACATCTCAGAGGCTATGAATGGAATTCTCAGGGCAATGCATTTGTTTACACTCAGAAGTGAATAGGACTGCTCTATTCACATCCGTAGTTCTATAAAAAGTTCTATGACAGTGCCCAATTGAAAAATCATAATGTAGGACCTGGTGCCTATAAGAGATCATAGTGGGGCTACATGATTAAAGATAAAGAGCTCATACAATAAATGGAGCTTTAAATGGAACTTTCTTTAGGAAAGGAGGAAAGAAAATGAGCAATGCAGACCATGTGTCACTAGGACCATGACAGACAATAGCTGTGATGCATGCAAAATCCTTTTCTATTTTAGAATTTACGTGGAAAGCTCTGTCTGAGTTTGGATGATATGACCTTATAGAAGAAATATACTGGGTCTAGATGCTATGCTCAGACAACATAATAACACTATCATCTTAAGAAATTTTATCCAAACTTTTCATATCCATTTATGATTAGATTTATTTTGTGGAAAAAAATACAGTATTGTAAAGGATGATATGATGGCCAATTTCATCTGTCATTTTGGTGACATCTAAAATCATTGAAAGCAGTAGTTTTTGGTTATACTCTTGAGAGATTATACTGATTTTTACATGAGATAGGAACATCCTATTGCTGGTGACACTATTCCAGGGAACATATATTGCAATCTTGGACTGCAAAGACTTCTTAGAATTTAATGAAAATGAAGGTAAAACGTACCCAAACGTATGGGACAAAATGAAAGCTGTGCTAAGAAAAAAACACATAGCTCTGAGTGCCTGCAGAAAGAAACAGGAGAGAACATATATCAACAGCTTGATAGCACACCTAAAACCTCTAGAACAAAATGAAGCAAACACACAAGAAGGAGTAGAAGGCAGGAAATAATCAAACTCAGAGCTGAAATCAATTAAGTAGAAACAAAAAGGACTATACAAAAAATCGACAAAACCAAAAGCTGGTTCTTTGAGAAAATCAACAAGGTACATAAACACTTAGCCAGACTAATGAGAGGACACAGAGAGTGTGTCCAAATTAACAAAATCAGAAATTAAAAGGGAGACATAACAACAGAGCCAGAGGAAATTCAAAAAAATCATCAGATCCTGCTACAAAAGCCTATATTCAACAAAACTTGAAAATCTGGAGGAAATGGACAATTTCGTAGACAGATACCAGGTACCGAAGTTAAATGAGGAACAGATAAACCACTTAAACAACCCCATGACTCCTAAAGAAAAAGAAGCAGTCATTAAAAGTTTTCCAACCAAAAAAAGCCCATGGTTCAGTGCAGAATTCTATCAGATTTTCATAGAAGACCTCATACCAATACTATCCAAACTATTCCATGAATTCTAAACAGTCGGAGCACTACCAAATTCCTTCTATGAAGCCACAATTACTCTTATACCTAAACCACACAAAGACCCAACAAAGAAAGAGAACTTCAGACAAATTTCCCTTATGAATATCGACGCAAAAATACTGAATAAAATTCTTGCAAACCGAATCCAAGAGCACATCAAACAATCATACATCATGATCAAGTAGGCTTCATTGCAGGGATGCAGGGATGGTTTAATATACAGAAAAGTTCAAGTCTCTCAGGAAAAATATTGAAGATTACAGAAAATGAAGAGATTACCTACATTCGTGGTTTGGCAGAGTTAGGTGACAACAAATGCTGGCCAGGATGTGGAGAAAGAGGAACACTCCTCCATTGTTGGTGGGATTGCAGACTGGTACAACCATTCTGGAAATCAGTCTGGAGGTTCCTCATAAAATTGGACATTGAACTACCTGAGGATCAAGCTATACCTCTCTTGGGCATATACCCACAAGATACCCCAACATATAAAAAAGACACGTGCTCCACTAGGTTCATAGCAACCTTATTTATAATAGCCAGAAGCTGGAAAGAACCCAGATGCCCTTCAACAGAGGAATGGATACAGAAAATGTGGTACATCTTCACAATGGAATATTACTCAAGCTATCAAAAACAATGCCTTTATGAAATTCATAGACAAATGGTGGGAACTGGAAAATATCATCCTGAGTGAGGTAACCCAATCACAGAAAAACACACATGGTATGCACTCGTTGATAAGTGGCTATTAGCCCAAATGCTTGAATTACCCTAGATGCCTAGAACACATGAAACTCAAGATGGATGATCAAAATGTGAATGCTTCACTCCTTCTTTAAAAGGGGGAACAAGAATATCCTTGGCAGGGAATAGAGAGGCAAAGATTAAAACAGAGACTGAAGGAACACCCATTCAGAGCCTGCCCCACATGTGGCCCATACACATACAGCCATCCAATTAGACAAGATGGATGAAGCAAAGAAGTGCAGGCCGACAGGAGCCGGATGTAGATCTCTCCTGAGAGACACAGCCAGAATACAGCAAATACAGAGGCGAATGCCAGCAGTAAACCATTGAACTAAGAACAGGACCCCCATTGAAGGAATCAGAGAAAGAACTGGAAGAGCTTGAAAGGGCTCGTGACCCCTTATGAACAACAATGCCAAGCAACTAGAGTTTCCAGAGACTAAGCCACTACCTAAAGACTATACATGGACTGACCCTGGACTCTGACCTCATAGGTAGCAATGAATATCCTAGTAAGATCACCAGTGGAAGGGGAAGCCCTTGGTCCTGCTAAGACTGAACCCCCAGTGAATGTGATTGTTGGGGGGGAGGGCGGCAATGGGGGGAGGGTGGGGAGGGGAACACCCATAAAGAAGGGGAGGGGGGATTAGGGGGATGTTTGCCAGGAAACCGGGAAAGGGAATAACACTCGAAATGTAAATAAGAAATACTCAAGTTAATAAAAAAAATGTATTTTTATATATATATATATATATATATATATATATATATATACAGAAAACCAACAACGTAATCCAGTATATAAACAAACTGAAAGATAAAAACCACATGATCATTTCATTAGATGTTGAGAAAGCATTTGACAAAATTCAACACCCCTTCACGATAAAAGTCCCGGAAAGAACAGGAATTCAAGGCCCATACCTAAACATAGTAAAAGCCATATACAGCAAACCAGTTGCTAACATTAAACTAAATGGAGAGAAACTTGAAGTAATCCCACTAAAATCAGGGACTAGGCAAGGCTGCCCACTCTCTCCCTACTTATTCAATATAGTTCTCGAAGTCATAGCTAGAGCAATCAGACAACAAAAGGAGATCAAAGGGATACAGATTGGAAAGGAAGAAGTCAAAATATCACTATTTGTAGATGATATGATTGTATACTTAAGTGATCCCAAAAGTTCCACCAGGGAACTACTAAACACCTTCATCAAAGTGGCTGGGTATAAAATTAACTCAAATAAATCAGTAGCCTTCCTCTACACAAAAGAGAAACAAGCCGAGAAAAAAATTAGGGAAATGACACCCTTCATAATAATCCCAAATGATATAAAATACCTTAGTGTGACTTTAACCAAGCAAGTGAAAGATCTTTATGATAAGAACTTTAAGCCTCTGAAGAAAGAAATTGAAGATCTCAGAAGATGGAAAGATCTCCCATGCTCATGGATGGCCAGGATTAATATAGTTAAAATGGTCATTTTGCCAAAAGCAATCTACAGATTCAATGCAATCCCCATCAAAATTCCAACCCAATTCTACATAGAGTTAGACAGAACAATTTGCAAATTCATCTGAAATAACAAAAAATCCAGGATAGCTCAAACTATCCTCAACAATAAAAGGACTTCCAGGGGAATAACTATCCCTGAACTCAAGCAGTATTATAGAGCAATAGTGATAAAAACTGCATGGTAATGCTACAGAGACAGACAGATAGACTTGTGGAATAGAATTGAAGACCGAGAAATGAACCCACACACCAACGGTCACTTGGTTTTTGGACAAAGGAGCCAAAACCATCCAATGGACAAAAGATAGCATTTTCAGCAAATGGTGCTGGTTCAACTGGACGTCAACATGTAGAAGAATGCAGATTGATCCATTCTTATCACCCTGTCCAAAGCTTAAGTCCAAGTGGATCAAGGACCTCCACATCAAACCAGATACAGTCAAACTAATAGAAGAAAAACTGGGGAAGCATCTCAAACACATGGGCACTGGAGAAAATTTCCTGAACAAAACACCAATGGCTTATGCTCTAAGATCAAGAATCGACAAATGGGATCTCATAAAACTGCAAAGCTTCTGTAAGGAAAAGGACACTGTTGTTAAGACAAAATGGCAACCAACAGATTGGGAAAAGATCTTTACCAATCCTACAACAGATAGAGGACTTATATCCAAAATATACAAAGAACTCAAGAAGTTAGATTGCAGGGAGACAAGTAACCCTATTAAAAAGTTAGGTTCAGAGCTAAACAAGGAATTCACAGCTGAGGAATGCCGAATGGCTGAGAAACACCTAAAGAAATGTTCAATATCTTTAGTCATAAGGGAAATGCAAATCAAAACAACCCTGAGATCCCACCTCATGCCAGTCAGAATGGCTAAGACAAAAACTCAGGTGACAGCAAATGCTGGAGAGGATGTGGAGAAAGAGGAACACTGCTCCATTGTTGGTGGGATTGCAGACTGGTACAACCATTCTGGAAATCAGTCTGGAGGTTCCTCATAAAATTGGACATTGAACTACCTGAGGACCCAGCTATACCCCTCTTTGGCATATATCCAAAAGATGCCCCAACATATAACAAAGACACATGCTCTACTACGTTCATAGCAGCCTTATTTATAATAGCCAGAAGCTGGAAAGAACCCAGATGCCCTCCAACAGAGGAATGGATACAGAAAATGTGGTACATCTACACAATGGAATACTATTCAGCTATCAAAAACAATGACTTTATGAAATTCATAGACAAATGGATGGAACTGGAAAATATTATCCTGAGTGAGGTAACCCAATAACAGAAAAACACACATGGTATGCACTCATTGATGAGTGGATATTAGCCCACATGGTCAAATTACCCTAGATGCACAGAATACATGAAACTCAAGAAGGATGACCAAAATGAGAATGCTTCACTCCTTCTTTAAAAGGGGAACAAGAATACCCTTGGGAGACAATAGGGAGGCAAAGTGTAGAACAGAGGCAGAAGGAATACCCATTCAGAGCCTGCCCCACATGTGGCCCATACATACACAGCCAGCAAACTAGATAAGATGGATGAAGTAAAGAAGTGCAGGCTGACAGGAACCAGATGTAGATCTCTCCTGAGAGACAAAGCCAGAATACAACAAATACATAGGCGAATGCCAGCAGCAAACCACTGAACTGAGAACGGGACCCCTGTTGAAGGAATCAGAGAGGACTCAAAGAGCTTGAAGGGACTTGAGACCCCATATGAACAACAATGCCAGCCAACCAGAGCTTCCAGTGACTAAGTCACTACCCAAAGACTATACATGGACTGACCCTGGGCTCCCACCACATAGGTAGCAATGAATAGCCTAGTAAGAGCACCAGTGGAAGGGGAAGCCCTTGGTGTTGCCATGACTGAACCCCCAGTGAATGTGATTGTTGGGGGGAAGTCGGTCATGTGGGGAGGATGGGGAGGGCAACACCCATATAGAAGGAGAGGGGAGGGGTTAGGGGGATATTGGCCCGGAAACCGGGAAAGGGAATAACAATTGAAATGAAAATAAGAAATACCTAAGTTAATAAAGATGGAAAAAATAATACCAAAAGTAGAACTAAAAAAGAAAGAAAGAAAGAAAGAAACAAACAAACAAACAAACAAAGAAACAAACAAAGAAAGAAATTGAGTAGAGCCCAAGCATTTATATCGTTCTGTGCTTCCTGACTTTGGGTGCAATGTGACCAGCTGTCTTAAGCTCCAGCCACCATGATTTTCTCTCCATGATGGACAATTACCACAAACCGTGAGCCAAAGTAAATTGTTTCTCTCTTAAGGTGTCTGTCATGATGTTTTTATTAGGGAAATAGAAAAGTAACTAAAACTGAGGGCTTAGAATGAGACTATGATTTATATTATGAGGAGTAAATGTGATTTCTCTGAATTCTTTGTAAGAGTAAAACAATGAGAAAAACAACACAAGTCCTTTGGTAAATAACACGTAGGATCCAGAGTTCTCAACTAGAATCTACAGGTAAGAGAAGAGTCAAAGATAGAGTCAGCTCCCTAGTTTAAACACCTAACTAAACAGTATGCTAATAGGTACTAAAATTCTCATATGATTATTGAATGAAGCGGGAAGAGAGTTAATGATAAAATTGGCTTAGCACATATTGGTTTTGAAGAAGCACAGATTTATTGAGAGATTTTACAAAGCTCTTGAAACTATTCAGGTGATGATTCAAAGTAAGCATCTATTTGGTGGAAGTTTATATCATTGAAAAGATTTGATTATTTCAGCAATGGTGTGGTTACTCTTCTTTAAATAGGAAAAGGTTCAGACGGAGCCATACAGAAAAAGTCGCAAGGGTTAGCAGTTGTTGGAGAGTGTCTGGAGAGTCTTGAGAGAACAAAATTGTATCTGCCACACAAAGGAGAAAGAAATCACTTGGAGAAATAATGCTAAGGGCACTGTCAGAGAAAAACAAACAAGTTGAAATGCCGACTTCATTCAGGCTTTTGCAATAAAGAACACTTGAGATCAGTGCTTTAGACTCTTATAGAGAGGTGGAAGAGTGACTAAGAGGGGATAGTATGTGGCCTTGGATACTGTAGCATGGAAATCAACAAAATAGAATGACACTGAGATCAAGGAGAAAAAACATTAAGAGTAAATGGATGCTGTCAGTTAAATCAAGGAGACACAAATGACCTGTTCTCCTCTAACTTATTAAAACAGTACAAATGCAATGAAGTTTGAGAATGATCACCAGACAAGTCAGACACCACACGATGTAGACTAGTGAAGTCCAAGCAGAGATCTATTCTCTCATAGTTGTATACAGTAAATGTTATGAGGGTAAGGTAATTACTCAATATGACAGAATCAAAAGATGTACCCAGACTTAAAAGGAAGAACCAAAGTAGTGGAGTAGTAGATGTAAAAGAAAATATTAAAATTCTATTATCACAAATTCAGATTTTATGTTAATGTAACAAAATTTTTGCAAGGACTAGAACGACACAAACAAAACTAGCAATAGATAACGGTATCTAAGAGATGGTGGGGCAAGGTAAAAATCATGGAAAACAAACAGAATAAGGGTTCATCTAAATTGATATTAATCTCCTTTGAGATTGATACAGTTTCATTATAAATTTAAAACAAGTTATGATTTTGATAAATAGAACTAACGTAGGAAGGGCAATTAAATAATTATGGATGAAAAAGGGGAGAGGGCACAGAACAGCGGATGGGAAGAGGCACAGCCTACATATTTCTGCCTCGAGTGCAGATTATCCTTTTCTGTTATGCAGCCGTAATGCTAATATGCCCCATTGTGACAGGATGTGCAACACACTGAGTTCAGAACAGCGCAAAGCTTCAGGTGACAGGCCAATTTCAACCGTGAAATCTCCCCAGGGTTCTAAGTGATTTATAAAAGATATTTGGGAAACATAATAAAATTATCAGTGTCCCAGGAAGACTTGTTTCTCATAAGCAACCGTCAAGATATTCTGTGTCTAGGGAAATATTCCTATAGCCAGAAGCATCATAATAGAACAAAACATGATCTCAGGTCAGAAACAAAATTGTATATTAGCCCATATTATGCATTCTGAATAGAAATATAAACACACATTACTGATGTTATCTGCGAAGGTTCTTGTGTGTGTGTGTGTGTGTGTGTGTGTGTGTGTGTGTGTGTGTGTGTGTGTGTGTGTGTGTGTGTGTAGAGGTTGAGAAGCTATGCCCCAAGCCTTCCTTTACAGTACTCTCTATATTTTGAGACACCCTCTCTGGCTCTGTAAGGATCGCATTGATCACAATATCTTGACTAGACAGGATCCATTTGTTTATGCCCCCAGTGCTAGGCTTACAGAGAGGAGCTTTGAAACTTGGCTTGTTAATGGGTTTTGGGACCTGACTTCTCAGCTTGAGCTTTTTCAGCAGGTACTTTTCTCAGTGCAGACCTCTGCCCCATTTTTGGTTTTATATTGGTTCAAATTCTCTAGTGCATCATGTTCTGAATGGTGCATTTTATATAAATTTCTGCTTGTTCTGTTTTGCTTGGCTTAATGTTTGCCTATTCTGAACTATTTCCTCCATTCCATCATATCTCCATTAGCTTTTTTGTTTTGTTTTGTTTTGTTTTAAGATTTATTTATTTTATGTGAGTGCACTGTTGTTCTCTTGCTCTCTTCAGACACATCAGAAGAAGGCATTGCTGGATTCTGTTACAGATGGTTGTGAGCCACCATGCGGTTGCTGGGAATTGAACTCAGGACCTCTGGAAGAGCAGACAGTGCTCTTAACAACTGAGCCACCTCTCCAGCCCCTCTTCATTAGCTTTTTAAGAGAAAAATCAAATAATCCAGAAAAACATTTCAAATGTTTTCAATTTTGATGATGAACATGACTGATAAAATATAATTCATTTGGCTCATGAGTACATGGAGTCATTACTTCCTATGACACCATGGGCTATTACTAACATCTAATTTGGGGGGCTGGAGAGATGGCTCAGAGGTTAAGAGTACTGACTGTTCTTCCAGAGATCCTGAGTTCAATTCGCAGTAACCACATGGTGGATCAAAACCATCTGTAATGGGATCTGACACCCTCTTCTGGTGTGTCAGAAGACAACTACAGTGTATTTATATATATAAAATAAATGAATCTTTTTTAAAAACACCTAATTTGACAAATAAATGTCGAAGAGGATTCATGAATATAATCCAGAAAAATATAATACATAGGAAAGAAATTCATTTCTGAATAATGTGTCCTGAGATAGAAAACCCAGATAGGAAACGTATTTGCCATTTGACTGTAGTTTACTCTCTGTTTTAAGATGTACTACTAAATATCAAATTTAAATTTTTTTTGTAAAACCAAGTAACCCTCCTATCATAAATTCTATATTCTTTTACTATTATATCCACACTATGTCCACAGTATCCTCTCTTACATATAAGACTTTTAATATGTCTTATCTAGAGACAAAAAGGAAATAGAAGAAACTATTTGTTAGGATATTTCCAACATTACTTTGAGAGTCAGCCTCTGTAAGTAAGCATTGCCAACATGGAGGCATGTATCTCTGTATCTTCCACAGAGCACTATCAATTAACTTAGTAATAAATATTTTTCAAATCTTCCAAGTTTTGATATTGTCACTCTCTTGATCGGACCATATGAAAACACAAAATCTAATGTGGTACTATGAGATCCAGAATCTCTCCCTCCAATGTTTCTAAATTGGTTCATAGATAGAAACATTGAGAGTGTCATTGTGTAATTAAGAGTAACAGCCAAGTTCGCACATATGGTAACAAAGTAAACCAGATTCACACATATGGTGACAAACTCAACCAGAGAACTAACTAGTCAGAGAAGAGTATCAGTTTTTAGATGTAGTAAAAACACATCTGAATATCACAGGAATGAAAACGCCTTGTAAGAGCAACTCAGGCTCTTTAAAAATGAAACATTACAAAGTGGAAGTGAGACTACAGAAAAAAATACAGTCTGGAATTTGGCTCACATTGCAAAAAGAAAAAAAAATGAGATGACCACTAAAAACCACATTACCCTCAAGAATATTTTATTGCCTATAAATCAAATAATGGGTAAAATGAAAATCAAACTATTGTTTGATAGAAATACAAACTACCTTTGTTCTGTTAGGTTTTCATCATTGCGAGAAAACATCTGAGAAAAGCCATGTAAGGGAAGAGGTCTGTAGTTTTGGATCAGGGTTTTCAGGAGCTGTAGTCTATAGTCATCAGTCTCCATTACTATGGGCTGAAGCCCAGCTGACCATCATGCTGGAGGGGCACACTGGCAAGCAGGAAACAAAGAAAGACAGAACAGGCAAGAGCAACATACAAACTCTAAAGATTCCTTCTCTACCATTCTGTCCAAGTTCTTCGCCTTTTCTTGAAAGATTTTTGTTATTTCTAACTCTTGAGAACTTTTAGCTCAACACTCACAAAATCACACCTCCAACCCTACTCCCACCCAAGAAATCCCTTCAGAGAATTTGATGCTATCGCACATTGTCTGACCACAAGGGTTTGAATCAGAAGGTGGGTCGAAGACTCCACAACCTATGGCTTATACTCTGCATGCCTGTAAAAAAACAGCATGGGTAAAACCAAGATTTGCTGCTGGCTGAAATGGTAGCCAGATCCGTTGAAATAGGTGGTGCAGTGGCTTCTGGTTGCCCAGAAGCTGAGGAGGGTACAGTGAATCCAAAAACATCTCATGTGAGCAGAGAACCCTGATGTTCCTCTCTCAAGAAAAATAATTTTAATGAGTCCTGTTAATCCCTCAGATGCCCTCAGGGCACCAATCCCTTTTGTCCTGGGCAAAGTACTTGGCTTCGTTGTAATCACACTGATATCTTCAAAAGCAGTCCTATTTGTTTCAATCTATTACCCTATCATAGGCTTTTCTGATCAAATTGCAATTTTTTCAATTTTTTTGCTCTTATTTATAACTTCCATTCTCATTATAAACCTGCCTAAAAGCAGTGCACACATATGCTGTGATACCTTGGAACGTCTTTCATCAGATGAACTAGAGCATCACATTTAAATTGAGCCTAACACAAACATAAGTAAGTTCTTGACCACAATGCAATGCACCATGCCTCCAGTCCAATACCGCAATAGTCTTCACTTTCATTTGAAGCCTTATCAGGAGTCTTTATTGTTCACATTCATGTTAGCCCTCTTGTCTTATACATATCTAGCAGAATTGCTCATGAAGCTATGCATATGTACACTAGAGCCTCAGTAGTCTCTCACGATTTTTCCAAACTGGTCCTGCTAAGGCTTCTAAACTACCTGGTTGGAAGTCACACTGTTGTATACGATTCTAGGTATTGTTTTTCCTCCTAGCAAGTCTTTGTGTGACAAAATACCTGAAATATCAACTTAAAAGGTCAAAGGATTCATTTTGGCTTACTTTTTCAAAGATTTCTGCCTATCATTGGCCAATTGTGTTACTGTGAGGCTATGGCAAAGTAGACTGCCAAAGCACAGAGGGCATAATGGAGCAGAAAGGTGCTTCACTGTGGAACAAAGTGAGAAAGAAAGCATGGAGGAGAGGAGACCTGGGAAAGAGAAGTGAAAAGGAGAGGGAAAAGAGAGACACAAGGCGTGGCTATCAAAGCCACAACCCCAGTGACCTACTTACACCCACCAGGCCTGTGATGGTTTGTATATATTTGGCCCAGTAACTGGCACTATTAGAAGGTGTGGCTCTGATGGAGTAGGTGTGTCATTCTGGGTGTGAGCTTTCTCATCCAAGATGCCTGGAAGCCAGTATTCTGCCAGCAGCCTCCAGAGGAAGATGTAAAACTCTCAGCTCCTCCTGCACCATTCCTGACTGAATACTGCCATGTTCTCACCTTGATGATAATGGACTGAACCTCAGTAAGTGTAAGCCAGCCCCAGTTAAATGTTGTCTTTATAAGAGTTGCCTGGGTCATGGTGTCTGTTCACAGCAGTAAAACCCTAAGTAAGACAAGGCTGCACCATCTAACATCACATTGATTAAGTGAGAAGCTCTAATATCAATCAATTTTTAATAAAGCTTCCAAGCATTCATCACATGAACCACTTGCAAAGAGAGCTCCTATTCAAACCATTGCTGTTATCCTTAGGTGACAAAATGGATGTGCAATTGACATACAAATACATATTTCGTTTTTTCAAAACACAAAAGGGATCTGTACATACGTACGTACGTATGTATGTATGTATACATGCATGCATGCATGTGTGCATGTGTATATGTATGTCTGTGTGTGCTTGTATAAAAT
This sequence comes from Rattus rattus, assembly GCF_011064425.1. Lineage (NCBI taxonomy): Eukaryota > Metazoa > Chordata > Mammalia > Rodentia > Muridae > Rattus > Rattus rattus. The sequence continues at coordinate 29,045,700 of NC_046163.1, forward strand.
AAAAAAATAAATAGATAATATAGAACAAGAAATGTCCACCAGAAGGGGTACACAATTATTTAAACGTTATCATAATGTTTAATTACATATTTTAAAAATATACTAAACCAGATGGGAATCATGTTTCTTGATTGCCCTAAAGTAATAGTGGTACAAAGTATAAACTACATAAAAAAGTATATATTTTATTTTGCCAATATTTCAACCACATGTGTTTATTTTGTTTGTTTTTGAAAGAAGATCTCATGCAGATCAAAGTGGTCTCAAATTTAAGAAAGGCTGGCCATGGATTCCTGATGCTCCTTCCTCAGCCTCTGAAGGACTGGGGCTACAGGGCGTACCATCCTCACTCTTTAATGTATGAGTTTTATCAGGCCACTTCACATGTTCTCCCTATTTGCGTTTTGTTGCTCTTGTTGGCCCTTTGTTACTATTCTTTTAGGTTTATTTACTTTCCTTGTGTTTTATACCCCTTGTCCTCCTCTTTTCTAAAGTTCTTCTTGGTCCATTATTAATTCTTTCAATAAAGGTCAAGGCTGAAAATTTTATTGATTTAAAATAATTTATTCATCTGTCTTCTGTTTGTAACTGCTTTTATTAGAATATTTTGTTTGTTATTTTAATTTTTTAATTGAAATAGAAATAATTTCCTCCTTGCCACATCCCAATTTTTAAATTATATGTCATTTCATCTTCTGAATCCTCTGTAGTTCAATGCTTTTTTATAAACATTTTATGCTTTTAGTGTTCTCCAGAACTTGCATTTTAACATTGTAGACTTTTCTAAGTCTCAAATCATTATGACTTAAATATTATTTTCCCATGTGTTATTGATATACATTTCATGATTTATATTCCATATATTTGAGGTATACAATGTGACACTATTTTATATTCAATGTGATGCATCTTGGATTAATAACCACAGAGAATTAACTGATCCATCAATTACCATCCTTAACAATTTCCTTTATCCTTCATGTTTGTGATTACAGGGCACTCTTTTAAATAAATTCCAAGTAAAGAAAACAATACTATTAACTCTAGAAGCACACCCCAAATTCATTCCTGTATTTACCTCACAACTAAAGATTCAGTATTGTAGCCATTTTTTTTTAAATTTCCCTTTGTATGTATACAATGCATCTAAATATGAATATATGCTTGCATGGATATTGTCACAAGCTGTTTATATATATATAATTGAGTGTGTGTGTGTGTGTGTGTGTGTGTAAGAGAGAGAGAGACAGAGAGAGAGAGACAGAGAGAGAGAGACAGAGAGAGAGACAGAGAGAGAGAGACAGAGAGAGAGAGAGAAGAGTCCATGATTGATGTTCTTACTACTTTAGTTACTGAGGCAGGTTTCTCAGTCAAATCCAAGGTTTTCCAGTATGGCTAGTCTTATTCATCTTGCTCTGGGGCCCCTGGCTGTGTGTTCCAGGGCTAGAATTAAGTCATGCTTCTATACACACTCAGTACTTGTTTGTGTCCCCAGAAATCTGAACCCTAGTGTGGTAGTTTGAATATACTTGGCCCAGGGAGTGGCACTTAAGAAGTGCGGCCTCTTTGGAGGAAGTGTGTCATGGTTGGGGTTGGCTTTGAGACCCTCCTCCTAGCCAGTCTACTCCTGTCTGCCTTTGGATCAAGATGTGAACTTTAGGCTCCTCTAGCCCCATATTTTCCTAGATGCTGCCATCTTCCCACCTTGATGATAATAGACTGGATGTCCGAACCTGTAAGACAGCCCCAATTAAATGTTGTCCTTTATAAGAGTTGTTTTGGTGATGGTGTCTATTCACAACCATAGAAACCCTAATTAAGATACCTAGCCTATATGCTTATGTGGCAAGCACTTTTACCACTGATCTCTCCTTCTCTCTATGTGTATCTCTCTGTCTCTGACTCTGTCTCTGTCTTTCTGTGTCTCTCTGGCTCTCCTTGTCTATCTCTGTCTCTGTCTATTTCTCTCTCTCTCTCTCTCTCTCTCTCTCTCTCTCTCTCTCTTTTTCTCTCTCCCTCTCCCTTTCCCCTTCCTCCTCCTCTCCCCTCTCATTTTTGAGTATTTTTAAAGATACTTTTATTTTTACATGTGAATTTGGACCTGCATATATGTCTGTGTACTACATACTCAAAAACTATTGAGCTTTAACATATATATATATATATATATATATATATATTACTTAAGGATATAAATTTTACATTTGCATTTCGGTCTCATGAAGTATTGAACAAAGGACTGTAGCAGTAAATATTAAACAATTATGATTGGTTCCAGGCACCATCCCACCGTACTTCCTGCTATTCTCTCTCCCCTGTGGTCTCTCTGCCGCCATGGCTAGCTCCAGGGAGTGGCTGTCTATCTCACTCCTCTCTTGCTACAGACTCTGTTCGTATTCCCTGCAAACGGATAAAATAAAAAATCTAGAGCTTGCAGTTGATCAATCAGATTTATATCAGTAAATTCTCACTCCACAAAACGTCCACGCAATAAACTCAGAGCCAATTGACATTGGTATAAATTGCCCACCTAGATAAGACAAATTATCCTATAATTATCCATCCCTTATATTTATAGCTACCTGTGACTAATTAAAGCCACACGGGGGGGGGAGGTCATCCTTCTCCTCCTCCATCTTCTCTTCTTCTATCTCTCCTGCCTTTCAAAAACTCTGCCCCTGCCTTTCTTTTTCACTGCCCAATCACAGTCCTTGTCTTATCTAGTGCCTGCCCTTACCTGCATATAGACATCAATCCACAATGGACCATACTAGGAAACTTCTAAAGGTTAAGCAGCACCCAGACACTCACCTGAGAAGGTAGGTTGCTCCCTGCTCCCTACCAGATTCCTGGCCTTGAACATGTATCACACTTCTCACATAAGAAACGTGTCCTGCGGTCATGTCACCCAAAACAGACTTCTCCATGATAATGAGGTATCTAGAGGCCCTGAGGGTTTAGCCAATAATCTTCCCTTGCCTGACATTCCTTCCTGCAAAAGGTATTTAATCTCTGATCCACCCTGAAAAGGTGGTATACACCCATTTTCCACAATGAACAATCAATAAACAATTTGGAAACAACGACTTTCTCGTTCAACAAGAACTGACATGGGGAGCATGGAGAAAGCCTTAATTTATAAAGTTCCACTGCCTAAGACTCCTGCAGAAGGCCCCTCTGTGCTCCCAGACAACCACTGCTAAGCTAAGGGCTTTCACTGATGAAGTAAACTGGAGCCCCACCCCCTACCCCAGACACACACACTCCAGTCCTAGGATGGTCCTCTTTCTCAGACAATGGGCTTCCTCCATTCTTGCCTCCTCTGTGACTTCCAGTGGTGTCTGGATGTCCAGGAGTCTGAGAAATCCTGTCCTTGGGCTCCTCATCACCGGCCCATGAACCTCTTTTTTCCTTAACCCATGCAGTTTTCCAGTGGCAACTGGAAGTCCTGGGAGTCAGGGAACCCCAGCTTTGACCTCCCACATCCTAGGCCATGTTTTCCCGATCTGTGGTGCTTGCCTGGAGCCCAGCACCCAACAGCATGCATAGAGTAAATGTGTTTCCACACCCCAGCGGGAGTACTAACATGAAACAACAAAGAAGTGTTACATAATAAGGAGCAAAATAGTATTAAGATGTGTTGGGGCTAAAAAGATAAGAATGGACTGTAACTTTAAAAATCAGATAATGGTGTACTTTTCTTTGTTGCTAACTCCATTGATCTACACATTTTTGTTGCTTTTCTTCTAAGAAGATAGGAGAAAGGCAACATTTATGTAGCTATTTGGGAGATTAATAAAGCAGAGCTTCTTATTTGTAACCAAGGTCATTGTTGGATCTCAGATCTATTTCAATAGCTTAAACAATTCATAAAGCCTGAAGGATGCTAGAAGAAGAATAGAGCAGGTCGCGTTCAGGACGAACTGTATCTCTATCTTTTAGATGACATAGGTCAAATAATCCTGAGCAATTAAATAATTACACAGAAGGATTCCTTTGATGTGAAGTTAAAGACTGTGATATTTAAAAGCTGCATAGTTGTATGTGCCAGCTTTTGATCCTAGTTTACTCAGGTGCTTTTATTCAGTAAAAGGATCTATGTTATACTTTAAATTGAAATATTATGAAGATATACAAACAATAGGATCATGAAACTCCGTGACAGTGCAAAGGAAAAAACATGCCCTTTTGAGAAAAAGTAATAATAAAACTCTCCAAATAAAATTATTTTTATTTCTTTATATTTAGATTTTAGGTTATGTGGTTTTAATGTTCTAATAAGTCTTGAAACAAATAAAGTCACTGGATAAAATATTGTGAGTATAGAATTAGAAACAAACACTCTTCATTGAAAATGTGAATATTTCTGTTCTCAAAAATTTGCAAAATCTATAGATATGAGTGAAAAACACCTCCACTAAACCCTAGTAGCATGCTGATTTAATGGCACAGATACAAAAGCAAAGTTTGGCTGAGAAATGAGGCAGTCAGAGTAATTAGATTTCTTAACTCTGGGATGTATTTCATCTTGAGATTTTTTTTCCTCTGAATTAGTATTTGAGCTTCTGCTGAATATAAATTATCTTCCTGGTCCCTTTCACAGTGTATCAATTTATTTCCATCACAGCTGACTATTTGAACCCAATCCCACAGAGATGGGTGATTATTTAAAGGATGTTTTTCAGAAAAGCTTTGTTAAAACTGGCAAGTTGAATTTAGAAAACTTAAGATTTCCTTTTAATGAAAAAAGTAACAGCATAAACAGCTAAATCATTTCTGGAGATTAGTTTTCTTGTCCATTTAAAATATGAGCAGATAGCATAGCCATTCTCTTATGTTTTATAGGAATCTTAATTTCTTCTTACAATCAGTTTAGTTTAGGCGCTCTGCCTCTCTGATTAACTCGAGAAGACATGAGAATAAGATGACAAATATTATTTACTACTATTTTGATCCAAAATGTTTAGTTTATTGACATATTTGTCAACCTGACAATTACGTTTCAATATGATTGAAATCAATTATCAAAAATAAATGTTATGTTAGTATAAAATTAGAATGTCTGGAGATTGAGGGTATTATATTATATTAAATATCATTTCTAACCAGTTTAAGCTGTCTGCCCTCTTGTCCCTGAAAAGGGACCCCATCGCACTCACCACGCCATGCATACACTTTGACTTCCTGCTCATGGATAAGGAATATTTCCTTAGATAATCAAGCCACTGTTCTGTAGATGCTCTTCTCTGTCTTGCTCAATCCCAAAACACCAACACACATACACACACCAACACACACATACACACACACACACACACACACACACACCTATTAAACTTTGACCAAGAAATCAAGTATAAAGTACAAAATATTAAGCAGTTTAAAGCAGGACAATAACTATTCAATTTTGATCTCAAAATGACCAAGCTGTGGGATATTATCCAATCTTTAATATCTTTGTCTGTCAAAGGACAGTAGTGATAACAGTTCCTTCTTGTTATATGGGTCAATGGATCAAATCTAATTCTGCATGCTACACAGAAGCAGCACTCAATAAATATCAGTTTTAGAAGCTGATGTTATTTTCTACTTCATATGGCATTGAAATAACAACTTTTTTCATTTATTGAATACCTTGTATAGATGATGTATTTATTGTAACATATAATGATATGGATAATTTTTTCAAAGGATAGAAAGACAGCTCGTAGCAGCAATACTTAAAATGAAGGTATTAGAATTGAATGTGGAACTAACAAAATGGCTGTATGGCTGTTCATTCAGTAGGAAGGGTACTATCTGCCTCCTTGTGAATATCTCCATTTTGAATTCTGTGATCTCCTAAATGATGGTGAATGGCTAAATATGGGAACCCAGGGTGGGAACTGAAAACTGAGCAAATTTTCTGTCATAGTATTTGCTTCTCTTTCCAGGTTTTTGGTTTTCTTTCCTTAGCTATATGAACAGCACATATAAGTTTTGTATAAGCACTCCATGCTGAAAATCAAGGCACTGTCTATGCCATGGACAGCCAGATTCACTGGTGAAGCATTCCCAGTTTATCATAGAAACACAGATGTTGAGGGTTGAGCATCATCCAGTTACTCCTCCTGGATGATGTCCCTCTATTCTTGGCTAACGTGGTGAGGACTTGACTGGATAAGAGTTGTCAATGCATTTGGAAAGCTACATTACTTAAGGTCATTTGGGGCCAATGGGCTGCACTCCCGAAACCACTTTCCAGAGGGAAACATAACTCTGGGCTCCAAGGAGCATCATCTGCTGTCTGGAAGCCTCTGTCATCTAGAAAGACATTAGCTTATGAAATCTGCCAAATAGCAAATAAGTGACCTTTAACGTTGTTATGAGATAGATCCTTATCAGAAGATAATTGGTATCTGATAGATTCTGATGAGTAGATATACAGTATCTGATAGCACCAACCTCAGTAAAAACACCTTAAGACCTTTTTTGGCTTTTAGCATAGCAGTTCTATATAGTAAGGGATTTCATTAACATTGAGTAAATCTCCTAATGCGTAGCTACTCTGACCAAAGAATAATTCAATATTTAGTATCATGTTTTGCTTTAATTATATTACAGTTAGAATTTTAACTGTGGCTTCTTTAATTTGAAGTTTAATATTGTGTCCTTCATCAGAAGAGGAAATGATATGACAATTAGTATGAACATTTTTACAATACTGCCAATGAAAAATGCCAGTAAGTTAATTTTATGCTGCTTTCATCTTGAAAAATTCTATGGAATCCGAAAAACAAAACAAATCTTCTTCCATGAACAAAAGAAAAATAAAATAGTGTGAAAACTCCAACAGCAATTTCTATAAATATCCTGAAATCTGTTTTTTTGAAGGATGATTTTGTTTTCAAAGTCTCCACACATAATAAATATATGCTTAGAACATGGTGTTCTAAAAATCCTATCCATCAACTCTTTGGTCAGTACCTTATTAAAAACACTAAGCTATTATAAGGGAATTAATGTGAGAAATAAAAATTTTCCTAAACATTTTTAATTCAATAAACGAGAAATAAACATCAATATCATAATTGAATAAAATGTGATGAAATGGAATTTCTGCACAAGACAGAACCAGAAGGATAAAGTTAACAAGGTAAGAACACTTGTTAACAAGGTACTGGTGTGCTCAAGGTATGTTAGCCTTAGTCATGAGAACCCTGGGAACATCAAAGCCAACACTTGGAATTTCACGAAAATTATATCCAGTTTCTCATGCATACATATAAGTATATCTCTGTGTGTGATACGCTTGTGTTTTATGTGTGTTATATGTTTTTGTTATAAGTATGTATTATGTGTATGTGTGTTATATGCTTGTGTCATACGTGGGCTCTGTGTGTTACAGATGTGTGTTTCATGTACACATTATATGTACCTACGTTATAAGTGTGTAGTTGAAACTCAACATTTTAATGACTTGCTAGAAGTGTTCCTGTTGATCCGTGAGTACTAAGTTACAGTTTAGTGGTAAGTCGTCCTGGTTTGATAATGAACACTAGAGTGTAAAAAGACAATAATGTACTATGTATTAAATCGATGAGGAGTAGAGAGATGACTAAGCAGTTAAGAGCACTAGTTGCTCTTCCAGAGGTCCTCAGTTCGATTCCCAGGACCTTTAAGGCAGATGATAACCACCTGTCACCTCCAGTAAAAGGGGATCTGACAACCTCTTCTGGCTCTTGTGGGAATTTTATGTGGTACAGAGATATGCATACCTGCGGGTAAAACACCCATACACATAAATAAAGTGATAGTTTATGAATAGTTTCCTCCATGGCTGCTGGGATTGTAAGCTGGTACAACCACTCTGGAAACCAGTGCAGCTGTTCCTCAGAAAATTGAAAGTAGTTCTGCCTAAGGACCCAACTACATCACTCCTGGGGACATACCCAAAGGTGCTCCAACATATAGCATTTTTTTTTTTTTTGGAGCTGGGGACCAAACCCAGGGCCTTGCGCTTGCTAGGCAAGCGCTCTACCACTAAGCTAAATCCCCAACCCCCGTGCTCCAACATATAACAAGGACACATGCTCCACTATGTTCATAGCAGCATTATTTAAAACCAACGAAGGGGAGATAGAACCTGTAGAGATCATATTCAGTTGGTAGGCAAGGTCCCCGATTAAGGGATGGGCCACCCACCCACCTCAAAAATATTAATGCAGAATTCCTCCTGTCAAAAAGAAATGCAAGGACACAGAAGGGATCCATCCTATGCAGATATCAAATCCAGACATTATTGCTAATGCCAAGAAGTGCTTGCTGACAGTAGCCTGATATAGCACTCTCCTGAGAGGCTCTGCCAGAGCCTGACAAATACAGAGGCAGATGCTTATAGCCAACCATTGGACTGAGCATTGGGCCCCTAATGGAGGAGTTAGAGAAAAAACTGAAGGAAATGACTGGGTTTGCAACCCATAGGAAGAACAATAATATCAATCTACCAGACACTTCAGAGCTCACAGGGACTAAACCACCAACCAAAGAGTAAAGAGATAGAGGGACCCACGGTTCTAGCCACGTATGTAGCAGAGGATGGCCTTGTTGGGCATCAATGGGAGGAGAGGCCCTTGGTCCTGTCAAGGCTCAATGCCCCAGTTTAGGGGAATGCTATAGCAGGGCACTGAGGCAGGAGTGCATGGGCAGGTGGGGGAGCACCCTCATAGAAGCAGGGAGAGGGGATAGGGAACTTGTGAATAGGAAACTGGGAAGGAGGATAACATCTGAAATGTAAATAAATAAAATAACCAATAAAAAATGAAAAAAGAATGGTGTCAAAATAAATAGATAAGTAAAATAAACGAATTTTTAATATACTTATAAGAAATATATGGTAAATGTTTGAGATTGATATATTTAATCTTACTTAAGCAAAACCAACTTATGTCAAAGGACTCCATGATGCTCCATTAATATGCACAAATTTTAGGCACTTATGTAACAGTTGAAAAATAAATTTAAAGATTAAAATTTGACCTAAAATGATGATGGCTTAGTGGGTAAAGTCATTTGTTGCTAACCCTAAGGATCTGAGTTCAATCTATGCAATCCATGTATTAGAAGACAAAAACAAACTACAGAAAATCATCCTCTGACCTAAACACAGAGACTCACACATGTACATGCACATATACCATGAATGCACACACCTGTGTACACACACACACATACACACACACATGTGAATGTATATGTACACACAAACTAATACAGATTTATTATTCACCCATATTAAACTTTTAATATTTTATTGATTCAGTGCATTAATCAGCTATTTTCTTACAGCAAACCTGAAAAATGTAAATTATGTGGAAACAATGTTCTGGGACCTCCTAATTTAACCATCATAATACATATACAGACACACTTTAAAAAAATAGCCAGTCTTGCTCAAATAAGAAGAAATAACCAAGAACTGGAGATACACAGGCATAGTTTGTGGGAATGAAGATGGAGTAGGCCAAGCTAACAGGTTCCCAGTGAGGAGCATGGGGTAATAGAATATGGAACACCAGTAAGGACAAGTTTGGCCCTATGTGTCCCATAGGCATCTTCTAGTGTGAACTATGACCATCATTTTGCTGCCTTAGTAAAAGTACAGCAGAGATGCTAACAAAACTGAAAATTCAACCCCTTTTACTGTGTTAGCCCTATTGGACACCATCTAAATCATATTCCTAGTTCAGATTTTGCAGAGTCACGGGGGAGGAAGACACCTCGCGAGAAGTTATTAGCCCATTTCAGCCAAGTCTACTGTGGCCTACTTTCTGCAGAAACAAACTTCAAAGCAAGAAGGGATGGAGATTGGACTGTCTGATGGACAGTTCTGATGCAGAGCTGAAGAACATGTTAACTGTGTGAGTGCAAAAACGCCATTAAAGCTTTTTTCTGACCTCCCAGGAGTTTGAGACTTTCCTGACCTCCAAGTGTGCTACACTGAAGCAACAGAGCTAGAAAGTGGGTCAAAGCATGATGAACTTTTTTTTCAAGTTGCAGAAAATGTCAGTGGAAGGAAGGAGAATCATTGTCATTATGGGGATGTCCCATCCGGAAGACAAAATGGGCATTTGACTCCTAAGCTGCTGTTGTGTAAAATATAGGCAGAAGTGAGGTTCCAGGAAACTTCTCTATCACTGGGGATGTCTGAACATCAATGGCTACCGTGTCCATGGGATGTTCCCATTTACCCTCCAGAAGTAAGGGTGGAGGTTGAGAAAGCCAGGGAGAGAGATGCCTGAGTCACTACATTTGGCAGGAAATGGTGGACACTCAAGATCAAACCGAAATGACGTTTCAGGAAAAGATTCAGGGGCTATAAAATTTTATACCGGTCAGAAGTTGGGCCTCATGGCAGCAGTTTAATCACAGGTTTCTGATACTTTTTTTTTTCATTTCTGGGTTTCAGTTAGTAGATTCTGCATAGATCTAGTTCACCTTTGAATGAACAGAGTTTATTGCATTGCTGAAAGAAAGGCTTTATAGGGAATTACATGTTATTGATATTCCAGGCTATAGGATGTGATTTACTTTGATGATTTACTTTAGAGTTAAAGGTCTTTAACCTGTCAGTGATTTTCAATGGTAGAGTACTTGTCCAGCGTGCTCATATGCAAAATTTTATCCCCCAGAATTAAAATAATAAATAAGTAAATAAATATCTTAAAAAGATACATCAATAATAAATTTTGAAAAAATATAAGTTTCAAAAATTAAAGAAATAAGCTCATGTAAATATATCAACACACATCGCAACAGAAATTTCTCAAAGATACGATATTAAAAAGTGAAGCAAAAAAAAATACAGAAAGTCCACATACACATGGAAGTTGAACAATGCTCTACTCAATGATAACTTAGTCAAGGAAGAAATAAAGAAAGAAATTAAAGACGTTTTAGAATTTAATGAAAAATTAAATAAAGGCCAACACAACCAAAATTATGGGAAATAATGGAACCAGTGCTAAGAGGAAAATTCATAGTTCCGAGTGCCTCCAGAAACTAGAGAGAGTATGCACTAGAGGCTTGACAGCACATCTAAAAGCTCTAGAACAAAAAGAAGCAAATACACACAAGAAGAGTAGAAGGAAGCAAATAATCAAACTCAAAACTGAAATTAACCAAGTAGAAACAAAAAGGACTATACAAAGAATCAACAAAACCAGGAGCTGGTTCTTTGAGAAAATCAACAAGATAGGTAAACCCTTAGCCAGACTAACCAGAGAGCACAGAGTCAGTATCAAATAAACAAAATCAGAAATGAAAAAGGAGATATAACAAAAGAATCTGAGGAAATTCAAAAAATCATCAGATCCTACTACCAAAGCCTATACTCAACAAAACTGCAAAATCTGGATGAAATTGACAATTTTCTAGGCAGATACCAGGTACCTGAGCTAAATCAGGATCAGATAAACCATCTAAACAGTTCCAGAAATCCTAAAGAAATAGAAGCAGTCATTAAAAGTCTCCCAAATAAAAAGAGCCTAGGATCAGATGGGTTTAGTGCAGAATTCTATCAGACCTTCATAGAAGAACTAATACCAATACTGTACAAACTATTCCACAAAATACAAACAGAAAGAACACTACCCAATTCCTTCTATGAAGCCAAAATTATGCTTATACCTAAACCACACAAAGACCCAACAAAGAAAGAGAACTTCAGACCAATTTCCCTTACAGATATCAAAGCAAGAATTCTCAATAAAATTCTCAAAAACCGAATTCAGAAACATATCAAAATGATCATCCATCATGGTCAAGTAGGCTTCATCCCAGAGAGGCAGGGATGGTTCAATATACAGACAGTCATCAATGTAATCCACTATATAAACAAACTCAAAGAAAAAAATTATCATTTCATTAGTTGCTGAGAAAGCATTTGATGAAATTCAACAACCCTTTTATGGTAAAATCTTGGAAAGATGAGGAATTCAATGTCCATATCTAAACATAGTGAAAACAATATACAGCAAACCATTAGCCAACATCAAACTAAAAAGAGAGAAACTTGAAGCAATCCCACTAAGGGATAAGACAAGACTGACTACTCTCTCCCTATGTCTTCAGAACCTGCCCCACCTGGGAATCCAGCCCATGTACAAACAGCCACCAAACCCAGACAATATTGCTGATGCCCAGAAGTGCATGTTGACAGGAGCCTGATACAGCTGTCTCCTGAGAGGCTCTGCCAGAGCATGACAAATACAGAGGAGGATGCTCACAGTCAACCACTCAAGTGAGAATGTATTCCCCATTGGAGGAGTTAGAGAAAGGATTGAAGGAGCTGAAGGGGTTTGCAACCCCATAAGAACAACAATACCAACCAACCAGAGCTCCCAGGGATTAAACCACCATCCCAGTGTAGGGGAATGCCAGGGCAGGGAAGTGGAAGGGAGTAGGTGGGTGGGTGTGGAGGCTCCTCATGGAGGCAGGAGGTGGGGGGATGGGGAATTTGCAGAGAGGAAACTGGGAAAGAGGATAACATTTGAAATGTAAATAAAGAAAATATTCAATGAAAAATCCTCAATATTTGGTGGGAGAATTGCTTTAGGAAGAGCATTTTTACAAAACTCACTATGACACTTCTGGGTAAGATGATGGAAGTCCCCTCTCAGCAAGGAGCTGAATCCAGTTAAGGAAACAGTGCAGTTGTGATGATGGCTCTTCTATTTATGCCAAACCCATAACCAATTTGTTCTTGTACTATCACTTATCCAGACACAGCAAAGATCTCTGCAGCTACCAGAGAGGAAACCATCATAGCCACCAGGTACACAGCCTCGTGGTCGCCTACAGGAATGACATGAAGTAGTTAAGGAAATGAGAATTAGGAAAAGACCAAACATAAAATAAAACAATCAAAGAAAAAAACAAAAATGGTATTAGCATATACTCTTAAATGACAATTCCGACTCCCAATGCTTTCAGTGATCAAAAGATCATTTTCTACATGCCAAAAAAGTTCAATGTGTGTTATTTTTGCAGTAACAGGGCAAGATGGCTTTCTCTTTTGTTCCTATTTTTAAAATTATTTTATATTTAATATGTATTTTGGCATCATGTTCATCTACAAACTACATGTATGCAGTCCTCACAGACACCAGAAGAGGGTATTAGATCCCTGGAAGCTGCAGTTACAGACAATTCAGAGTCATCATTGTGGGTAGTAGGAATTGAACCCTGGTTCTCTGGAAGAGCAGCCAATGCTCTTAACCACCGAACCATGTCTCTTACCCCTGGAATTAATTTTAATTCCACTAAACATTAGTGCAGTAGGAATTAGACATGATCAATGACTGGATATATTTTTCACATTGACCCAATTAGAAAATGTGGGTTTTGAAGTTTGTTTTAGGTTTAAAAGTTTTCTCATTTGATTTTTTCCCTTTTGTCCTCTGCATAAAACTATATAGTTGGAATTAGTCAAGTGTTTCAGCATCTATCTTAAACTAACCATGTAATAGTCTTATTTGTAATTTCATTACAATGAAATGATTTTTGTTTCAATGATAACTAGCAAAATTATATCAGATTATTTTATGATAGCATTAATTACTATACAAAATATATTTAATGAAATATATTAGCAAGAGAAATATATGAATGTAAATATTATAGCCAAAAATAAAAATTTACTGGTTGTCCAAATATAGTACTGATCTATTAGCCTTGAATTCAATAATGAACTGAAAACATAACATCCTTTTGGTATATCCATTTAAGATGTCCATAGACTTCTCTGTACTTGAATAAGATTTCAGATATCATTAAGAAATGCATGCCATTATCTAAAAGACAGATAAACAGTTTGGTTTTAAAACATGGTGTATCAATTTGTTGCCTCCAAGGAAAACACTCCATTGTCAAATGAAATATTATACTGAGAAAGGTATGAAAAAAGGTATGGCAAGCAGAAGGAGCCAGAAAACAAACAAGAACTATTTGTCTAATATCTGACAAAATAGACTTTAAACAAAAATTAGAAAAGATTTTAACATATCACTTCATTATAAATATGAACATATACATACGAAACACATCTGTTTGTGTCCAATCTCATCAAAGAAATACAACTATATAAAATTCCATACTAACTCAGTCCTGCTAAAGAGGTTATCAGGGAATAATTTCCATCATCAAAAAGTATATCCTAGCAGTAGATTCTATATAGTATATACTTCCAAACAGCAAGACTGAAATATCCCATTGATGCATTAGTGGCAAGCTAGAAACTGTGGTAACCACTAGGTTTCTAGTTGAATGTGAGACTCACACTTCAGGAGAAAATACGCATTTAATAATTATGCCCACTAATAAGTTAGGAAGATCACAAACCATGGTGAAGATTAGTCAACGTGTCACACTAATTGGATAATATGTGCCCACCAGGCTGCCTTCTAACTAATTACATTTTCTCATACATTACAGTTTTCATCAACTCTATCCAGAAAAGAGTCCCTTTTACAGTGGACAGCACCAATGCCAGAGACTAATTACTGATCAAAGTGATGAGAACAAGAAATTGTTGAATGCTCAGTCACAAGTAATACAGTTATATCATTCTCTAGAAGCCTCATGGAACATTGCAGAAGCAGAATGTGGAAATAATGTAAAAGATGGGAGAAGAGTGAAGAACACTATTGTCTTTTAATGCTCTATAAAGACCTGACCCTCCCTACAGACTTGTAGGGAGATAATAGCAGCTGTAGACAAGGATATTGCAAAGCCCAATCTAACTCAATGATGCCAGTTTATCCGTGTGTCTATAGCCTGTTTATGCTTTGCTGGGGGAGAAAGACACACTGCCATGGCTCACTGGGAGTAAGCCATATTTTTGTAAGCACTTCTTCTTTACTTAGTCTTAAAAAAAGAAAAGAAAAAAACACATAATATTCAATGGAGAGCCCAAAAATGCAATTAGAAAATAAAGTAGCTTTGAATAAGAAGATCAGTAGAAATAAGAAAATTTTTAATAACCAAGAAGTGACATCAGCAAGATACAATTTCAATGCTCTGGAGCTTAATTTTTCCAAAAATCAAGTGAGCAAAAATGTGGAGAATATGGTTTTGTGGATGCTCCAAAAATCATTCAATTATTGTCAGGAGCAAAAGAAATAGCAGGTCAAGGAAAGTTTCACGTTAAAAGATAATACTATTGATGTGGTACACAGTTGTCATGTGTAATCTCTTCCCTACAATCATGGAGTTGGTAGAAGAGAAATTTTCAAACCATGATTCCTTCCTTAGAACAAAAGAAAAAGAATATAAGGCTTCTCCAGTATTCTGTTTCATCAAGAAATTTCCTAGGAAATAGAATTCTATCTTACCTGACTCAGATCAAAACATGTCATAGGTTGGAATCTGAATGTAGGTCAATGAAAGCAATAATAGGTTCTAGATTTCTTTTTCAGGAATATTGAAGACCTTTGAATATAGGGTGATTTCAAAAAGAGGGACTACATGGTCCATATGAATTTAATTATCTTAATTTTATTACATATGAAAGAGGAACAGGAATACAAACACTTCCTGAGAAGAATTAGCCTTCATGCCATTACTGTAAGCTTTTCCTGCACAAAAATACTTTGTAAAGACTACAAGAAGTGACTTTTTATTCAAATGTTCACCTTTCAACAAAAACATTATCTATACAAGCATTATCTATACAAAGAAACAGGAAACTATGACCTATTCAAAGAATCAAAACCAATATTTAGCAATCTACCACAAAGGTACACAAGACTTGGATTTCATAGACAAAGACGCTACTGTCTTAAATATGTCAAGGAAACACAAATATAAAATTAAGTGAAAATATGGAAAGTAACATAAATATGACTACCAACAAGAGAAAAAATAAAAGAATGTATTGATAAGAATCAAACAGAAGTTATAAGACAAAAAAATACAATAAGTTTAAAAGCCTACCAAAGACATCAATGAGGGACTGACATATTGAAAAATAATGTCAGATGAAGAAAGATCATTGCACACAAAAAGGAAACACTAGAAATCAGGATGTTTTGTACACATGTATGAAGCTGTCAAATACATATTTAATGAAAAGGTTTTCTAAAAGGAAGAGATAAGATGCACAGAATGGTGTCCTCAGGGGATTCAATCAAGTCAATATACAAATCTAAAAGCTTATAAAACTACTTTAAATAAATAACTACCAAGACATTTATATTAAAAAAATAGTTACTTAAATACATGAATCAGATGTTTCAACAGAACAGAGAACAAAATAATCACAGGAGCTAGAGGGAGAGAGTGACCTGGGACAGAAGGCGGGGAAGGAAAGGGGAGCAGGAAAAAGTATGGGAAGAGACAAGAGAGAAGTATGGAGGATCAGGAAATTGAATAGAAATATGTAGGAGAGGGGAATGGGGAATTTGGGGTAGCCACTAGAAAGTTTTAGACTCCAGGTAAGAGGTTCCCAGGAGCCAATGTCTATGACTTTAGCTGAATACCCAACAAAGGGGAGATACAACCTGTAGAGACCACATCCAGTAGAAAGGCACAGCCCCCAGTAGAGGGATGGGACCACCCACCCATCTCAAAATTTCTAACACAGAAGTGTTTCTGTCTAAAGGAAAGACAGGGACAAAAAACGGAACAGAGACTGAAGGAAAAGACATCCAGAGACCACCCTACCTAGGGATCCATCCCATCTGCACCAAACCTCCACACTATTGCTGATGCCAAGAAGCTCTTGTTGACAGGAACCTGATATGATTGTTCCCTGAGAGGTTCTACTAGCACCTGCCCAAAACAAATGCAGATACACACAGCCAACCATCGAACTGAGTCTGAGGACCCCAATGGAAGAGCTATAGAAAGGACTGAAGGGGATTGTAACCCCATACAAAGAAGAGTATTAAAGAGCTCGACCACCCAGAGCTCCCAGGAACTAAACCACCAACCAAAGAGAATACCTGGCCGGAGCCATGGTTCCAGATACATATGTAGCAGAGGATGGCATCAATGGGAGGGGAAGGAGGCTTGGGGGGATGCTAGAGCAATGAGACAGGAGTGGGTGAATGGCTGGAGAAGCACCATCATAGAGGCAAAGAGGAGGGAGGAGAGGGGTTATAGGATGGGGGATTAGTGAAGGGGTAACCTGTAAGGGAGATATTATTTGAAATGTAAACGTTAAAAATATATTAATTACTTTTTAAAACAAAAAACTTATACACAGGAAGAAAAGGAAAAACCTTTTAAAAAATACATGCACTAAGACTAATTCCCAGGTAGTTGATAACTTGACATGTACCTCTACCAGAAACCATATACAAAGGAACATTATATAATATTTATATACATATATACATATATACATAAACAAACACACGCCCACACACACACACACACACACACACACACACACACACACGGGAATATACTGTGGTAACAGGTCCAAGTTTTGGAGGAGACAGGCAATGGAGTCACATGACAAATCCCAGGAATCAGACTCCAGAGATTAACACCACAGTGTAGATCTTAGTTTATTGTGTAGCGCATACACTTATATACAGTGTTCAAGCCAATCCCAATCTTATCTCACAAGTATTGCAGGAGCCATCGTAGGTCTACTGCCATGTATGGCCGATCAGGACTCTTTGAGGAATTGCAGAAGCCTGTGGCAGCTTGCTCTCCATCCCAATTTTCTTCCCCAAAGGTTGTCCTCCACACACTCCCACACACAATATATGTATATATAAACATATATATGCATGCAATAATAATTGGCTCAGAAAGTGGCCTTGAATTTGAAGGAGAGCTGGGGCGGGGGTAATGAAAAGGAATGAGGGAAGAAGGAGAAGAAAGAAATGTATCTATTTTCTCCAAGAAAATAGATTACAAAGCATGAAAAAACTCAATTTTAAGTGCTTAGGTTTTTGTTGTTGTTGTTGTTGTTGTTGTTTTGGTTTTGTTTTTTTTTTGTTTTGTTTTGTTTTGTTTTTTTTAACTTGAGTATTTCTTATATACATTTAAGTGTTATTCCCTTTCGGTTTCGGGCAAACATCCCCTCCCCCCCTCCCCTTCTTTATGGGTGTTCTCTCCCATCCTCCCCCCATTGCCGCCCCCAACAATAAAGTTCACTGGGGGTTCAGTCTTAGCAGGACCCAGGGCTTCCCCTTCCACTGGTGCTCTTACTAGGATATTCATTGCTACCTATGAGGTCAGAGTCCAGGGGACAAAACTTGTTTATAAACCATGATTCCATACAGGGTGTTCTAGAAAAACAAAATAAAAGTATAAAAAAATGATTTACAAAAAATAGAACTGTGGTGGTCAAGAGACTGGGCAATAAGGAAGATGAACGAATAACTGAGATGCAGGAAATTCTGCTGTGCATTAAGTCCACCAGAGAACATATACAGACACTCTTAAAGCATAATAGAACATCTGTATTGCTGGCCAGCTGCTGCACAAGGATCTTGCCCAAATCATGCTGTTCTAAATAAAGCCACATCCTGGTCAAGCAGTTAGCAAGAAAGGTAACTACAGAAGCTAAAAAAGGTGAGTGAATTAGGGACTTTGCTGAAACCTGGAACTATGGACTACGTCTTTAATGAATTAGGTCTTTGTTTCCATTTTGTAATAATTGAGTCTCTCATGATAAATTTTAAAGTCAGAAAGTTTCCTCCAACATTGGTTGTTCTCTGGTCTGGGAACCTATTACATCCCTTACTGGTTCTACCAGCAGAAACCAAAACATGAATTCATCAAGGAGCAGAAGGTTATATCGTTCCCCCTCAACAATAACAATTTATCAGAGTTTACTTTCTGTTTTCCATAGTTAAGTAGGTACCTAAACAAGCATGGTCCTATAGTGAGGGCTTGGAGCAAAAAGATAAATATCTCCATCAGTGCTATATTTATTTAGAGTAGTTAACCAGGGTCATCAGGAGAACAAGGACTGTTACAAAGTTGGTAAACACTTGATAGTTTTTTTTTTCAGTTGGTTGGTGATTTGGTTGGTTGGTTGGTTAGTTAGTTGGTAGGTTGGTTGGTTGGTTGGTTGGTGGGCTTTTGGGGTTATTTTTTCTTACTTTTCCATCTAATGCCTCTTTTCTTATATTGAAGATAGATATTTTTTCTCAGATAATATATCTCAATTATGGTTTTCCCTGCTTCTACTCTTCTCAGTTCCTTACCATCTCCCCTCCTACCCTGATCAACACCCTCTCATTGGAAAACTAACAAACTTCTAGCAGATAATGATATGATATGACGTGATATGATATGATATGATATGACATGATGTGCTATATGAAATAGCAAAACTAACACGTCAGAGTTAGACAAAACAAAGAGATGGCAAAGAGCCCAAGAAAAGGCATAAGAATCAGAGACTCACTCATTAGCACACTCAGCAACTCAAAACTTGGAATCCATAATCTATACCCAGAGGATCTGGTACAGACCTGTGCAGGCCCTGTGCATGCTGCCTCAGAGTCTGAGGGTTAATATGAACTTTTAACATGCTGACCTAGAGAACCTTGTTTTCTTAGTGTCCTCTAACCTCTCTCTTAAACCTTTCCTGGCTCCTCTTCTGTCAAGTTTCCTGAGTCCTAAAGGGAAGGATTTCATGGAGACATCCCTAATGCTGAGTATTCCATGGTGTCTCACGCTCTACATAATGTCTGGCTGTAGTCTTTGCATTTTTTGTCCCCATCTTCCACAGAAACTCCTCCTCCTCCCTCTCCTCCTCCTTCCTCTCCTCCTCCTCCTCCTCCCTCTCCTCCTTCCTCTCCTCCTCCCTCTCCCCCTCACCTCCCCTCCCTTTCCTCCTCCCCTTCCTCCCATCCTCCTCTTCTTCTTTGTGTTATGTAGAATATTTTTTAACTGTGACTAAACTTTTTTAAAGTGTCTCTGACTGGTTGGCATAGATGTAACAAATTCTTTCCAGTGTCACATGGAGACGTCCATGTCTCACAATAATGAGGTCCAGTCCTCTTTGATTTGAAGAACAGCTTCAGCTAAGGTGTCTAACTTGCTTTTCCAGGGGTTTAGGTCTATGTCTCCATACATACATAAGAACTTTTCTAAAGTTCTTATCCCACACAGTTAAAGCTGAGGTCCGGGGCACTGTTACAATTCTTTTGGGCAGTGGGGCTGTATGATAAGATTTCTGCTTCTGAGGGTTCTTTCTCTTCACTACCCTTTTTAGAACTTCTCAGGGGGCTGTTATGAAGTAGCCATCTCCTTCTAGCTAACTCTAGCAAATCATATGCAGTCATGCATAAATCAATTGAGAGGGTTTTTCTGCTCCTTCAATTACTTACAGATTACTACCCAAAAGATCAAAGTTATAGGCTACAAAGTTTCACCAAAGCGGAGAGTCTGGGTGCGCCAGGATTCTGAGCCACCTAGCACTGCTGCTTACTCATTCCTTCTGAGCCAGTTCAATTCTAGTCTCTTACATACCCTTTCCATTTTATAGCAGACTGCTGATGTGCACATTCAATTTTATAGTTGAGTAGACCATATAATATTCAGTTCATAATGGGCAATCAGGAGTGCACAGTCACTTTGTGCTCCAGTGACAGACCAAAAACTGATTTACCATGAACGAAAATTATGGTCAGAAGATACGATGGCCTCCTGCCATCCCTGAGGAGCCTGCGTTATTCTGTAATATTTAGGTTTATGGAAAAAACATCTATCACAGACCCTTGGAGCATCTGGATCATAGGGCCCAAGTATCAAATCAGTTACAACCTGTATCTCATACACAACCATTTCCTGCCTGGGGACATATGAAAGCCAACGGACTTAGGGAACAGTTAGAACATAAGCTAGAGTTATGTGATAAATGTGACATGTATTTTTTTCTTCAAATCTATTTCTGTTTTATTTTTCATGGGTTACACCAAAACATCAAAATATGTCCCATTTTGGAATGATTGCTCACCATGATGCCATTATAGTCTGTCCCACTAGACTATTCCTGCAGCCACACACACTCTCATCACCACCACTGATGCCCTACTAAGTGGCCTGAAAAGCAAGCAGTGTCCTAAAAGTATCATCTCCTTTAGCATCCTCCATTGGTCTTCACTGGATCAGAAACTAGTTTTATAATCTTAAGAAGTAAGTGCATAGCATCACAAAGGCAAGGATTCTGGAGTAGGTTGATTGTTTGGTTACTATCTAGTGTTTCCCCCCAAATGACTTTTTTTTTTCTCTTTTCTGTTGATTGATTCCTGTCTGTGCTGCAAGGTTCATCTAGAAAACAGGCCTGATTGTGTTTCATTATCTTTCCTCTAGCTACAGACTGTCTTTCTCCATGTTCTCAGTCCCAAACTTTGGGAAATCATGGGACAACTTTTATTGTTTTCCTAATAATTCCAGATGTGTTTAAAATGTAAAAATGATCATGATGGGTCCTAACTCATTGTTGAGAAGACATTTTCCTCTAAATGCTCTGAAATGTTTTTAGAAGCAGCCAAGGAGGGAGAGGAAGACTTATAGAAGGAAACGAAGAAGAAATTTAGTCACTGTTTAGCAACCTGGAAGGAGGGCAAAGGGTACTGTCTGCATGGAATGAAATAATAGGACCTCACAGAATGGGAAGGCTAAGGTTAAGGTTATCTCTCATGGTTCTGCAGGCTGGGAATCTCAGACCCCAGAAGGTCTGGTGTCTATAAATGGCAACTCCTTTGGACTTGCACATTGGCCTCTTCTGTTTCCATTCTCACACAGCAAGTAAGAGGTTCGTTTCCCTTCACCATCCTGTAAGGACACAGATCCCATCATGAACTAATTTAACTCTAAATACATGCCAAAGATTCCATTCTTAAATGCCATCCTACCAGAGAATATGTTTTGGAAGTAAGCATTTCAGGACACAATCATTCAGTTCATGAAAGGTCTATATGAGTGCCTTTCCCTTTCTATTGGTTAAAATTGTCCCTTGCTTTTTATTTCCTTCTAATTTTATTTAACCTTTGATTTTTACAATCCAAATTTTATCCCCTTCCTTGTCCACCTTCTGACTGTTCCACATCTCATACCTCCTTCCCTCTTCTAGACCCCCACCCCACCCAACCCCACCAGACCTCCCCACTCCCTGGTGCCTCCAGTGTCTTGAGGGTTAGGTACATCTTCTCTGACTGAGTCCAGACCTACCATTCCTCTGTTGTATGTGTTGGGGGCCTCATATCAGCTGGTGTATGCTACCTGGTTGGTGATCCAGTATCTGAGAGATCTCAGGGCTCCAGGTTTGTTGAGATTGCTGGTCCTTCTACAAGGTCGCCCTCCTCCTCAGCTTCTTCCAGCTTTTCCCTAATTCAACCACAGTGGTCAGCAGCTTCTCTGCATTGGTTGGGTGTAAATATCTGCATCTGACTTTCAGCTGTTTGTTGGGACTTTCGTAGGGCAGTCACAGTAGGTCCCTTTTTGTGAGCACATCATAGCCTCAGAAAAGGTGTCAGGTTTGGGGCCTCCTCATGAACTGGATCCCACTTTGGGCCTGCACTGGACCTACTTTTTCCTCAGGCTCTTCTCCATTTTTATCCCTGCAGTTCTTTCAGACAGGAACAACTATGGGTCAGGGTTATTGACTGAGGGATGGCAACCCCATCCCTCACTTGATGCCCTGCCCTTCTGCTGGAGATGGGCTCTACAAGTTCCCTCTCCTGACTATAATGCATTTCATGTAAGGGTCCTCCCTTTGGGTCCTGAAAGTCTCCCACATCCCAGATCTATGGTTCATTCTGGAGGATCCCCCCACACACCCTACCTCTTAAGGTTGCCTGTTTCCATTTTTTCTGCTGGCCCTCAGGGCTTCAGTCCTGTTCCCCAACACCACCCACTACCTGATCATGTTCCCCTCTTCCCCTCCCTGTCCCCTTCCCACCAAAGTCCCACCCTCCCTCCCCCCACAATTCCAAGAGTCCATACAACTTGCTCTCATACAGACTTTTGCCACTTTTCCTAAGGACAGACTCTTTCCACTTTTCCTAAGGACAGACTCTTTCCACTTTTCCTAAGGACAGACTCTGGACCGGCCTCAGCCCAGGTTCTAAGTTGCTCATTCTTGCCTACAAATTGGCCACTCATCATGGAGGTAAGCACACCAAGGCTTTCGATACCTGCTGGGCTGATTTTACAGATGATTTAGAACCAGGCAATAACTATCTTTTTGTCACCCTCTGTTCCTATGCTATAGGAAACTGTGGTACAGTCCCGATGTTTTAAATGTCCAGTTGATATTGCCCAATGTCTCCTGTTGTTACTTCTCAAAGGATATCCTATGTCTTCCTATATCTTCCATAGGAGTATGGGATAGTGAGAACAGCCTTATAAGATTATTGGAGGAAAAGATGCTTTTAGAGTATGGAGGAATACCAGTATGGGGGAGGGGGAGGGGAGGGAATGGGGGCTTATGGACAGGAAATCGGGAAGGGGAATAACATTTGAAATGTCAGTAAAGAAATATATCTAATAAATAATTAAAAAAATAAATAAAATGATCCTCTCCTCTGTTTACTACTTTCATTGAAACTGATGTCCATTCTTTTGACTTGTGTTTTTTTTAAATATACATCTCTTCCCATCTCTACTTCCTCATTAACTAACAGTGTTACAGGTCCTATGTCCATGACTGAAACTTCCTGTGAAGTAATAGTTAAAGGAAAGTAACATGCTCTTGTTTCTGATGGATCATTATGCAAAAGACTGGAACTGCAGATCGCATGTGCTTAAGGAGCATTTAGCTGTGCTTCTTCAGAAATCATCTGGAAAGCCAACAGGGAGGGAAGGAGATAATTAGTATAAATTACATCTTGTGTACTATGTGGTTGCTCGGTTTAAGCTAATCAGTCATTGACGGTTTGTACCTTAGGAAGGCTCACTAACTTATGCAGGCCACAAAGGTACTATTTACTGGTCTAATACTCCATAGTCCTTAAAGCTAAAAAGTAATAAAAGATCAACAAGGATTTTCTTCCTTACTCATCTGCCATATTAAATTAGGCTCCTTAACACTGCCTGGGCAACTATAAAACCATAAAATACTAGTACTTGAAGTTTTGAAAAGATTTTAATTTTGACTTTGTTTTAGAACTGTTCTATGAAATTTAATATTTTTGACTAACATTCATGACTTTGGGGAAAGAATTTTAAGATGATAAAATATTTATACATTATTGGGATATAATTGACCACAGGAGATATTTCATATAATGGATATATACATCGTGATGAGTTCGGACATATCCATATGTCATGAAACATCATCAAAATGAAGGCACTAACTCAAGGTTTTCTCACCTGCACGATCTGCTTATGTTCACATGCACTTTTTTAATGTTAATATGTTTACCACAGGGTCAATCATACCACAATAAAATTAAGATGTTTAACTTGGGACTATCCTCTTGACATATGCTCAGTTTCATAGTACAGTGTTACTAACTATAGATATTATGACAGTAGACCTGTAGACCACACATCTCCCAACTGAAGAAGCACCAAACACACTTGACAGCACATATGCATTCAGGAAAACCAGTCTATTGAACAACAAATGATCTCTCATTTTGGTAGTATTCTTGGTGAGTTCATATTTCTGAAAAGTGAGTTCCTCAACAAATTACTTTTTAATATAATTCAAAGTTTTATTCAAAATTATGTTTCATGTTTATACAGGTCATGTTTCATTAGAATTTTTTCTTGTTCCTTATGAGATGTCTTATGTTTTCACTTACATTAGTAAGGACACCCTTACCTGAGACTTGAACATGAAGAACTGAGCAACTTTAATTTCATTTCATTTAAATCTAAGTGCCCTCATGTGGCCTTGTGCTATTGTAATGGGAGCTCAAGTACAGGATATTAATGAAAATAATGTGTTACATGCAATAATAGTCCACCTCTATCACAATCTTGCTAGGGTAAAGATTTTCTGGCAAGAAGGGCAGGGCAAATCTGGGACTCCTGAGACGTGTCCATGATCTCAGGTCATTACAGGGAAGCCAGACTATACCTTTTACTTGCTATCTGTTCTCTTTATTACTCCTGAATCCCCACAATAGAATAATGAATGCATACTGGCCCCTGAGGAGCATATCCTCCACAGTAGCTCCCATGCACACTATATCCCTTTGTCTGAGAAAAACAGATAGTACATTATACCACTTCTTTCCAACAACAGATTTATAAAGCTTATAAACAAACTGTAGATTCTTTGTAAATACTCATTTCTGCCTCAAATTTTTTATTACATTTATTTATCTACTGAGAGCATTTGGATATATACCACAAGACTGCAGGAGTTTATTCTTTCTCCACCATGTGGGTCCTGGGGATTAAACTCAGTTCACTAGGCTTAGGAGCAAACATCTTTACATAAAAAACATCTCATTAGCCTTTTTTTCTCTTTTCTTTTATTCAATTCAAAAAGCAAAAACATGACTTGATGCCTCTAATTTTTCTAACAAAATGGAATTTTATAGATGTTTTCTTGGTTTATTGGACATGAGTGGACTTTTGTTCTTTAATAAAAGAAAAGTAAATTCTGACTTCAGGCAAAACCTTCAGTCACTAACTTCAGGCAAAAACTTTTCATGAAAGTTTTACCATCATAATTATCATTGAATGTTGCTATTATCACTCTGTGTCAAAGTCAGCTAATTTTGAGACTATATTAGGTGTTCAGGTACACCAACCATATAAAGAACAATTAATATCCAAGGGCAAATGTTGTCAGTAGTACAAACTCTCCCACTATATCAACAGTGCATGCTTATTAATAGCTGTGTGTGTTTCTGAGACTTTTAAATCTGATAGCTGTGTACAAACTGGGACACTTAGGAATATTAAACACTTTTCTATTTTAAAGTCCCCAGATGTTTAAAATGTAAGCATTGTTTAATACTATGGTTATAACCATTAAATTAAATTGATGATTAAATAGTCAAGTTTAGCACAGCAATGTCAAGCACAAATCATAAACGTTCTCATTAGCCTTCTAAACTGGTAATTCATTAAGCAGCATGGGAAATCTGGCAAATAAACAATGCAGTGTAAAACCAATAGGGATAGTTGACCTTCTGCTTCTTACATGGTTAGTTTATCAACATGCTCCCTTTAAAATACACAATGCTTGAAGAGAAAAGAATGCAAAGAAAACTAGAGAGCAATAATTAGGGAAGTATTAATAAAACAATTAGGTTTGCAGCTGGTAAGCATTTACAAGCAGATTTTACTTTTCTAAATAATCATTCCTTACAACTGGGGGAAACGTGTCAAAACATGCTAGAATTTGCACAGCAGATGTCCAGCTCCCGCTTTATCACATATAATTTTATCTCCTTCTCATTGTTGAATGTTTTGGAAGTGCTAAGGATGTCTTAATGCCCCTTTGTTCTTCAACTCTACTCCCTGCTAGAGACTTCCTTCTCATTGGTCAGCTGTGTTCTCCCCATCAGAGGTCACCTTCAACGAGCTATGGAGAATGATACCAAGCCACTTTTGAAGGGACTCAGCCAACCTGAGCTTGGCGAGCGTGGCTCTGGCAGGCCATGCACTTCTCCCTGATTCTTTTTGCCTTGATGAAAAACATTAGATTGCATTCCTACAGCCAACTACCAAGGTCTATTCCCTTACTTGGACAATTCATCCTTTTGAGGCTGACTACCTAGGACCAGCTCTGAAAGTATTGAAGTCCAGCAATCAAAAGCCCACTTTGGCTCACCTAATTAACATGTCCAATTACACGTCCAATTAAAATTGAATGCCTCATTCCTTTTACCCTTATAAACTGCCATTTTCCTATGTGCCGTGTCTGGTTAAACAAGTCAAGAGGATAAGATACGAATTCCGAGCTGACCAAGGCCTTTCATAAAGCCCATCATTTCTACTCTCTATCCAAAGGCAGTCCTTTGTCCTCCCCTCTCAGACAAATACCTGTGTGCCCTCTCCAGCATTCCCTTCCGTTTCTCACTCTCCCTCTAGCTCCTCCTCTTGTCTCTTATTCCCTGTCCTGTATCTCTCTGGGCAAGCAATTCTCTTTTGTGCTGACAACTTGGCCTTCAGGGTCCTGAGTTAAGATTTTACCTTTCTGCTTCCTTCTGACCTATGTTAGAAATAACCAAGCTCTCCATTTCCAGTGCCTTCCCCTATAGGCCTTACAATTGAACACCATTCTGAATTCTTTTGATTCTCTATCAGAAGAATGTGAACCATAATTTACAGATGTGTAGCTCTTCTACTGAATGTTCTCTACAACTCTCCTTTCTGAGTGAGAAATGGTGGGCTTTATGAAAGGGGTCATTGGTTGGCTTTGAATTCATAGCCCACTCTCTTGACTTGTTCTCTCTCTCTCTCTCTCTCTCTCTCTCTCTCTCTCTCTCTCTCTCTCTGTGTGTGTGTGTGTGTGTGTGTGTGTGTGTGTGTGTGTGTGTGTGTGTGTGTGTGTGTGTGTGTGTGTCTAAGGCATACATTTAGAGTTAGGGGACAACTTGAGAAAGTCTGCCTCTCCTTCCAGTTTGAATGCAAGGACCTTTACCTGCTCAGCTATCTCATCAGAGGGAGGGGGGGAGAATAAGAAGGAGAAGAAGACAGTAAAGTATAGAAGAAAGGGAGGTGAGGGAAGAGAAAGGAAAGGAGAGAATGAAAAAAAGAAGGAAGGGAAGGAAGGGAAGGGAAGGGAAGGGAAGGAAGGAAGGAAGGAAGGAAGGGAAGGGAAGGAAGGAAGGGAAGGAAGGGAAGGAAGGAAGGGAAGGGAAGGAAAAAATAATACTTTGGTAACCATGAATCAGGAACTTTTCTAACTTACTCATTTAATTTTGAATTATTGCTCTTTTCAGTTTGGTCCACCATTGACTTTTATTTCTCCCTAACAGATTTCTTTCTCTACCTGTAGTAAAGTGCATATAGTAGACTACTAGAAATTTGCAGCAAATTCCATGTTACTCTGGAAATCTAATGTCATATCCATACTCTGAGCCTTTAAGAATTCCTAATTTTTTTGTTTCTGTTTTTTTTTTTTATTTGTCAGCTCTTTTCTCTGTCCAAATCTAATAAACTAAAGTCTCAGAGGAGTAGCAACACACTATGGCCCAGAGACTTTGTTCAGTTTCTTTTGTGAACACCTCTTCAACATTCTTGATATTATCACTTGCAACTAGGTTTGTCTTTACTTTGTTTTTCAAAACATATTTTAACCAACTGAGTAAAATTATTACTAAGTGTGGGGCCATCTACTGTGGCATGGTGAACTTACCAGTGACCACACAAAGAAAAACGATTCTCCTTCCTATAGCACCCAACAACTCTTTGCCTCAGTAAGGGCCTCAGGAGCCTCCTTGTCTCCCTGACTTTTATGAAGTTGAAAGGGAAACCATAATGAAGCATGCTGTAATCAGGGATGAAGTTTTGGCATGATCAGGATACATCTTATGTATATATGAAATTTCAAACAATGACAAATCCTTTATATTTTTATGGGCATGAACCTACTTAGAAACAGATTGTAGAAAAAAAATGTAGATTGGGATTTTAAAATAGCACAGAGCAATATCCAAGATATAGTAAGGATCAACAGATTATCTTTACTAGGTAAGAGATTACGTGAATAAATAACCAGCCTATTACTTTTAATTTATTTTTTTCCATCTTTGTTAGACTGGGTGTTTCTTATTTACATTTCAAATGTTATTCCCTTTCCTGGTTTCCAGGCCAACATACCCCTAACCCCTCCCTTCCCATTCTATATGAGTGTTCCCCTCCCCGTCCTCCTCCCATTACCACCCTCACCCCAAGAATTCCATTCACTGTGGATCCAGTCTTGGCAGGACCAAGGGCTTCCCCTCCCACTGGTGCACTTATTAGGCTATTCATTACTATCTAGGCAGTTGGAGCTCAGTGTCAGTCCATGTATAGTCTTTGGGTAGTGGCTTATTCCCTGGAAGCTCTGTTTGGTTGGCATTGTTGTTCATATGGAGTCTCAAGCCCTTTCAGTTCTTTCAACCTTTCTCTGATTCCTTCAACAGGGGTCCCATTCACAATTCAGTGGTTTGCTGCTAGTATTCGCCTATATATTTGCTGTATTCCGGCTGTGTCTCTTAGGAGAGATTTACATCCAGTCCCTGTCAGCCTGCATTTCTTTGCTTCATCCATCTTATCTAGTTTGGTGGCTGTATATGTATGGGCCATAAGTGGGGCAGGCTCTGAATGGGCGTTCCTTTAGCCTCTGTTCTAAACTTAGCCTCTCTATCCCTTACCAAGGGTATTCTTTTTGCCCTTTTAATAAGTGAAGCATTCACGTTTTGGTCATCCTTCATGAGTTTCATGTATTCTGTGCATCCAGGGTAATTCTAGCATTTGGGCTAATATCCATTTATCAATGAGTGCATACCATGTGTGTTTTTCTGTGATTGGGTTACCTAACTCAGGATGATATTTTCCAGTTCCATCCATTTGCCTATGAATTTCATGAAGTCATTGTTTTTGATAGCTGAGTAGTATTCCATTGTGTAGATGTACCACATTTTCTGTATCCATTCCTCTGTTGGAGGGCATCTGAGTTCTTTCCAGCTTCTGGCTATCATAAATAAGGCTGCTATGAACATAGGGAGCATGTGTCTTTGTTATTTGTGGGAGCATTTTTGGGTATATGCCCAAGAGAAGTATAGCTGGGTCCTCAGGTAGTGCAATATCCAATTTTCTGAGGAACCTCCAGACTGATTTCCAGAATAGTTGTAGCAGTCTGCCATCCCACCATCAATGGAGGAGTGTTCCTCTTTCTCCACATTCTCACCAGCAGCTGCTGTCACCTGAGTTTTTGATTTTAGCCATTCTGGCTGGTATGAGGTGGAGTCTCAAGGTTGTTTTGATTTGCATTTCCCTTATGACTAAAGGTGTTGAACATTACTTTAGTTGCTTCTCAGCCATTTGATATTCCTCAGCTGTGAATTCTTTGTTGAGCTCTGAACCTAACTTTTTAATAGGGTTATTTGTCTCCCTGCAGTCTAACTTCATGAGTTCTTTCTGTATTTTGGATATAAGCCCCCTATCTGTTGTAGAATTCGTAAAAATCTTTTCCTAATTTGTGAGTTGACGTTTTGTCCTAACATCAGTGTCCTTTGCCTTACAAAAGGTTTGTAGTTTTATGAGATCCTATTTGTCAATTCTTGATCTTAGAGCATAAGCCATTGGTGTTTTGTTCAGGAAATTTTCTCCATTACCCATGGGTTCAAGATTCTTCCCCACTTTTTCTTCTATTAGTTTGAGTGTATCTGATTTGATGTGGAGGACCTTGATCCATTTGAACTTAAGCTTTGTACACGCTAATAAGAATGGATCGATCTGCATTCTTCTCCATGCTGACCATCATTGAACAGGCACCATTTGCTGAAAATGCTATCTTTTTTCCTTTGGATGGTTTTGGCTCCTTTGTCAAAAATCAACTGACCATAGGTGTGTGGGTTCATTTCTTGGTCTTCAATTCTATTGCACTGGTCTATCTGTCTGTCTCTGTACCAATACCATACAGTTTTTATCGCTATCACTCTGTAATACTGCTTGAGTTCAGGGATAGTGATTCCCCTAGAATTCCTTTTATTGTTGAGGATAGTTTTAGCTATGCTGGGTTTTTTGTTATTCCAGATGAATTTGAAAATTGTTCTGTCTAACTCTATGAAGAATTGGATTGGAATTTTGATGGGGATTGCATTGAATCTGTAGATCGCTTTTGGCCATTTTTACTATATTAACCCTGCCAATCCATGAGCATGGGAGATCTTTCCATCTTCTGATATCTTCTTCAATTTCTTTCTTCAGAGGCTTGAAGTTCTTATCATACAGATCTTTCACTTGCTTGGCTAAATCACACTGAGGTATTTTATATTATTTGGGACTATTATGAAGGGTGTCATTTCCCCAATTTCTTTGTCAGCGTGGTTCTCTTTTGTGTAGAGGAAGGCTACTTGATCATGGTGAATGATTGTTTTGATGTGCTCTTGGATTCAGTTTGCCAGAATTTTATTGAGTATTTTTGCATCGATATTCATAAGGGAAATTGGTCTGAAGTTCTCTTTCTTTGTTGGGTCTTTGTGTGCTTTAGGTATAAGAGTAATTTTGACTTTGTAGAAGGAATTCGGTAGCGCTCTGTCTGTTTCAATTTTGTGGACTAGTTTGGATAATATTGTTATGAGATCTTCTATGAAGGTCTGATAGAATTCTGCACTGAACCCATCTGAATCTGGGCTCATTTGTTTGAGAGACTTTTAATGACTGCTTCTATTTCTATAGGAGTTATGGGGTTGTTTAAATGGGGTTTATCTGTTCCTGATTTAACTTCGGTACCAGGTATCTGTCTAGGAAATTGTTCATGCCCTCCAGATTTCAAGTTTTGTTGAATATAGGGTTTTGTAGTAGGTTCTGGTGATTTTTTAAATTTCTTCTGATTCTGTTGTTATATCTCCCTTTTCATTTCTGATTTTGTTAATTTGGACACACTCTCTGTGTCCTCTCATTAGTCTGGCTAAGGGTTTATCTATCTTCTTGATTTTCTCAAAGAACCAGCTTTTGTTTCTGTTGATTCTTTGTATAGTCTTTTTTTGTTTCTAGTTGGTTGATTTCAGCTCTGAATTTGATTATTTCCTGCCTTCTACTCCTCCTGGGTATATTTGCTTCTTTTTGTTCTAGAGCTTTTAGGTGTGCTGTCAAGCTGGTGATATATGCTCTCTCCCGTTTCTTTCTGCAGTCACTCAGAGCTATGAGTTTTCCTCTTAGCACATCTTTCATTGTGTTCCATAAGTTTGGGTATGTTGTACCTTCATTTTCATTAAATTCTAAGAAGACTTTAATTTCTTTCTTTATTTCTTCCTTGACCAGGTTATCATTGAGTAGAGCATTGTTCAACTTCCATGCATATGTGGGTGTTCATTCCTTATTGTTATTGAAAACCAGCTTTACCCCATGGTGGCCTAATAGGACCTATGGGATTATTTTTATCTTTCTGTATCTGTTGAAGACTGTTTTGCACCCGATTATATGGTCAATTTTGGGGAAAGTACCATAAAGTGGTGAGAAGAAGGTATATCTTTTTGTTTTAGGATAGAATGTTCTATAAATATCTGTTAAGTCCATTTGGTCCATAACTTCTTTTAGTCTGACTATGTCTCTGTTTAATTTCTGTTTCTATGATCTATCCATTGATGAGAGTAGGGTGTTAAAATCTCCTATTAGTGTGTGAGGTACAATGTATACTTTGAGCTTTAGTAAGGCTTCTTTTATGTATGTAGGTGCCCTTGTATTTGGAGCACAGATATTTAGGATAGAGAGTTCATCTTGGTGGATTTTTCGTTTGATGAATATGAAGTGTTCTTTCTTTTTTTTTTTTTCTTTTTTCTTTTTTTCGGAGCTGGGGACCGAACCCAGGGCCTTGCGCTTGCTAGGCAAGCGCTCTACCACAGAGCTAAATCCCCAACCCCTGAAGTGTCCTTTCTTATCTTTTTTGATGACTTTTGGTTGAAAATTGATTTTATTCATATTAGAATGGCTACTCTAGCTTGTTTCTTCAGACCATTTGCTTGGAAATTTGTTTTCCAGCCTTTCACTCTGAGGTAGTGTCTGTCTTTGTCTCTGAGGTGTGTTTCCTGTAGGCAGCAGAATGCAGGGTCCTCATTGTGTATCCAGTTTGCTAATGTATGTCTTTTTACTGGGGAGTTGAATCCATTGATGTTGAGAGATATTAAGGAATAGTGATTGTTGCTTCCTGTTATATTCATATTTGGATATGAGGTTATGTTTGTGTGCTTTTCTTCTCTTTGTTTTGTTGCCAAGACGATTAGTTTCTTGCTTCTTCTAGGGTATAGCTTACCTCCTTACGTTGGCCTTTACCATTCATTATCCTTTGTAGGGCTGGATTTGTAGAAAGATAATTTGTAAATTTGGTCTTGTCATGGAATATCTTGGTTTCTCCATCTATGTTAATTGAGAGTTTTGCTGGATTCAGTAACCTGGGCTGGCATTTGTGTTCTCTTAGGGTCTGTATGATATCTGTCCAGGATCTTCTGGCTTTCATAGTCTCTGGTGAGAAGTCTGGTGTAATTCTGATAGGTCTGCCATTATATGTTACTTGACATTTTTCCCTTACTGTTTTTAATATTCTTTCTTTGTTTTGTGCATTTGGTATTTTGACTATTATGTGACAAGAGGAGTTTCTTTTCTGGTCCAATCCATTTGGAGTTCTGTAGGCTTCTTATATGTTTATGGGCATCTCTTTCTTTAGGTTCGGGAAATTTTCTTCTATAATTTTGTTGAAGATATTTACTGGTCCTTTGAGTTGGGAGTCTTCACTCTCTTCTATACCTATTAGCCTTAGGGTTGATCTTCTCATTGTGTCCTGGATTTCCTGTATGTTTTGGGCCAGTAGCCTTTTCCATTTTACATTTTCTTTGACAGTTCTGTCGATGATTTCTATGGAATATTCTGCTCCTGAGATTCTCTCTTCTATCTCTTGTATCTTGTTGGTGATGCTTGTATCTACAGCTCCTTGTCTCTTCCTTTGGTTTTCTATATCCAGGGTTGTCTCCCTTTGTGCTTTCTTTATTTTTTTTCTATTTCCATTTTCAATTCCTTCACCTGTTTGTTTGTGTTTTCCTGTAATTCTTTCAGGGATGTTTGTGTTTCCTCTCTAAGGGCTTCTGCTTGTTTACTTGTGTTTTCCTGCATTTCTCTAAGGGAGTTCTTTATGTCTTTCTTATATTTTTGGTTGTGAGCCTAGCCTTTAACGGCTGAGCCATCTCTCCAGCCCTCTTTATGTCTTTCTTAAAGTCCTCCATCATCATGATCAAATGTGATTTTAAATCTAGATCTTGTTTTTCTGATGTGTTTGGATATTCAGTGTTTCCTATGGTGGGAGAATTGGGCTCTGATGATGCTCTGGTTTCTATTGTTAGGGTTCCTGCGCTTGCCTCTCGCCATCAGGTTGTCTCTGGTGTTACCTTGTTCTGCTATTTCTGACAGTGGCTTGACCTTCCTGTGGGCCTGTGTGTCAGGAGTGCTGTAGACCTGTTTTCCTGTTTTCTTTCAGCTAGTTATGGGAACAGAGTGTTGTGCTTTCAGTAATGTAGTCATTCCTGCCCACTGGCTCTCAGCTGTTCCTGTGGGCATGTGTCCTGAGTCCAGTAGGCAGGTCACTTGGAGCAGAAAAGTTGGTCTTACTTCTGCTCTCAGGCCTGAAGTCACTCTTCGAGGCTGGGTTTCAGCTCTCTGTGAGGGCAGCAACCAGAAGGTCCTGCCCCGCCTTCTCCTGTGTCCCTGCTCACAAGAGGGCCCAGATGGCACTAGACGTTTTCGTCTAGTCAGAAATGTGGGCAGAGTGTAGTCTCCTCTGGGTTCCCAGGCATGTCTGCCCCTCTGAAGGTCTAACTCTCCCTCCCACGGGATTTGAGTGCAGGGAGCTATTTAATGGGGCCATTCAGATCTGGACACAGTCTGGACTGCAGGTCTCCTGCAGCTTGACTTCCCCTATCTTCCTATTCCCAGAGGCTCTATACAGTTTCCTCTTGGGCCATGGATGTGGGCAAAGGTGGGCAGAAGTGGCAGTCTCTCCTGCTCTGCAGTCTCAGGATTGCCCACAGGTCTTGGGGATGAGCTCTCTCTCCCACGGGTTTTGGGAGCAGGGAGCTGAGGGCCGGGATCAGCGAGGTTCCTACTTTTAATTTATAAACCCTGTGAGAGCTTTCAAAAATAAATAGTTGCAGTAGAAACAATAACAGAGAAGAGGAGAGAAAGAGAAAAGAGGGGAGAAAAAGAGAACATAAGAATAGAGGCATCATAATGTATGTTGAGTTCATATAGGTCAATTTAATATATGTTATGTATAAATAGCATTCTGGGACTACATATTGATTATTTTCTTTTATTTATATATCTTGGAATCAAATTGACTGAACATAAAACATTTTAGTTCTGTTATTGAAATTTATATCAGTTTGACAAAATGAACAGCAAAAGCATCTTTGAACATTTCAACGTAGAACATATCGTGCAATTTGCCTTGCAGGTTTATGCTTTCAATGATATGTATATATGGATAGTGTTTACTTTGATAAAACTTCTATATGCATGAATTTCAAATACCTACACGTTTAATTTTAAAGTATGTTCAGTGGAGTCATTTACACTTGTTCTGAGAGAGCACAAGTGGGAACCGTATCAAAAACCAAATCTTCCTCTCTATATGCTGGATGCCTGCAGTTTGTCCTTCTTTATATAATTTATCTATACTAAATTTAGTTATGACCCACGTGATAATAATCAATCTTTTTTCAGATTCTTTGTTCACATATTCTTTTCAATGCCATAATTTAGTTTATTTATTTTTAATGGATATTTTTGTTTACATTTCAAATGTTATTCTTTTCCTGGTTTCCCAGCCATAAGACCCATCCCATCTTCCCCCTCTTCTTCTATAAGGGTGTTTTCCTCCCCAACCACTCTGATTCCTGCCCAACCCCAACATTCCTCTCCACTATATTTGTACCAAGCATTTATAAAATATATCAGTGACTAAAAGGGACTAATATTTTCCAGTTTTAAATTCACATACCTATTTAATGTTTTCAGTAGTTAATTATAGAATAGTACAGTTTACAGACCTTCTTTTTCAGGACAAATAAAATGATGGGTTAATCTTAACACCCTCAGATTAACGGCAACTGAATTGATATGCTCAACAATATTCAGAAAATTAAGCTATATTTTAATTCACTGCAAAATAAACTTCAAGAGGCACACAAGCATGCATATATATTTTGCACAGCGCGGTTTCGTGTTTGGAAAAAGTGATTTTAAAAAAATACATAACAAGTGTAGATAATTTGAAAGCAACTTTTTTTTTTCAAATCTAAGCAGCCAGACAACCCATTTCTATTTCTGTACATAAGGAGCTTATTCGCTGACACTTTGCCTGAACAATACGTAAAACAGCTAAGAGAACTGAAAGAAGAAGAAAAAACACAGGGCTCTTTTTGGATTCAAAAGGAGCAAGGACACAGGGTCTCAGCTATCAGGATGAGAGATACAGACAGAGGATGGGAGAGTTTACCAGACACAAGGTTCCCAGTCCACCACAGAAACTAGTGATGAGACAGGAAACTCTGAACAGGACGAAAAACATTTTTGCAGGTTTGCTATGGTTATGCCCAAGGGTTAAAAATTCTAACAATATTTTCTTTGACAGTATGCATATTAAAATTATGATATTGAAAAAGGATTAGCATGGATCCTGTGCTATTAAGACATAAAATTGTGAAGGGCTCCTTATTCTAAAATCCAGACAAAAAAAGAAAAGAAAAAAAAAGCACTTTGAGGTAGGTAAACTTTTATGAGCGTAAGTAAACCATCACAATCTCCTCTAGTTACACATTCAGTTTCTCACAGTTTGTGCCTGAGAAAAGTCCTCTTATGTTTGCACCAATGTGCTTTTAAGGGACTGTACTGATAGACATGTGGACACGGCACCCTTAGCACATCCTGTCCTAAGAAGAAACTCTAACCAGAATCTTAACCTGCTAGATAGTTATAAGAACCCAGTTAACTTGCGATAAGGGAAAAAAAAATCTTGCTCTAAATACTATTCCTGTGTTCTACATGACAAAAAGAAAGGACTCAGATCATCTCAATTTAGCTATCAGCATGATTCTTCATACTCATGCAGAATCTACAAGCAGATGAGGTACTCCCTACATAGTGTGAATCTATGACTATCCTGACAGCAAAAGCAGCTGAAGACATTAAAAATAATAATAATTGTAGTAAAAAAAAAGTATCTAAAACTCCCAGTATGGTGCTTCTTCCCCACCTTAGACCGTTAATGTTCCCAGATGAAAGTCACACTCAGCCTTTGTACTTTTAAGTACAAAGTACTTAAGGCCTTAAGCAGCCTACCCAGCCTGCTGTTGGAATCCATTTCCTTATTGATAACACTGAATTATTACTTACAATTTACTAGGTTTTATCTGGGCTGATCTTAGCTCCCATTGGCCAGCCTATAGGACCACATTTTCTTTACTCCTACCCCATAGCAACACTCAGCACTCTCTCTCTCTCTCTCTCTCTCTCTCTCTCTCTCTCCTCTCTCTCCTCCCTCTCTCCCTCCCTCCCCTCCCTCCCTCCCTCCCCTCCCTCCCCCTTCCCCTCTTTTCTACAAGTTTTTCTTCTATTCCATGGTGGCTACCTTCTCCTCTCTTCATGATACTCTCCTCTCTCTAACCCCATGAAAACTCAACTCCATCTATTTCTCTTCTGCCCAGGTATTGACTGTTGGCATTTTTATTCACCAATCACAATTAACTTGGGGCAGGGTCACTTGGTGTCTTACTTGCTGACTCTCTCATCTTTGGGGTAAAGAGTTTTGGGGACCCCACATCCAAATTAGCATTAGAATACAAGCAGCATTAGCCCAATTCACTACAAATAGTAAAAATTTAAAAAAACCAAACACAAACAAAAACAAAGCCAGAAAACTACAGACTGATATCTGCAATAAAAGACTTACAAATCATCAACAAATTCTTAATGAGTCATAACAACCGTGAACAGAACGAAAGCAAGCTGTTATGTGATTCTGAACTTTATACTAAGGGGCAAAAAAATAATGAAAAGGAGCTTGAGACATTTGGCGACCTGTTTTCTAGACATTCTATAAAGCTTTAGTAAGCAAAGCAGGGTACTATACAGACCCAAGCAGAACAGATAAGCCCAGTGTCCAAAAACATCCCACGTAGGCATACTTCTTTTGAGAAAAAACAAACAAAATTCAAGGACAATGAGAGTCATTCAGAAAAAGGTTATCAACATCCAATTAAGATAAACACAGATCCTATATCTTCCAGAACAAGGATTTTTTTAAATTTCTACAACTTTTTTTTTTTCAAAATGCAAGCGATATTTATTACCAACTATCCCTAACAACCCACTCTCCAGTTATTGGGATTTCCTTTTCTTTTAATGTATTTTTTTATCTTTATTAACTTGAGTATTTCTTATTTACATTTTGATTATTATTCCCCTTCCCAGTTTCCGGGCCAACACCCCCTTAACCCTTTCCCCTTCCCCTTCTATATCGGCTTCCCTTCCCCATCCTCCCCCCATTACCACCCTCCCCCCAACAATCACTTTCACTGGGGGTTCAGTCTTAGCAGGATCAAGGGCTTCCCCTTCCACTGGTGCTCTTACTAGGCTCTTCATTGCTAACTATGAGGTCAGAGATCAGGGTCAGTCCATGTATAGTCTTTGGGTAATGGCTTAGTCCCGGGAAGCTCTGGTTGCTTGGCATTGTTGTTCATATGAGGTCTCAAGCCCCTTCAAGCTCTCCAGACCTTTCTCTGAATCCTTCAACGGGGGTCAGTTCAGTGGATTGCTGCTGGCATTCGCCAATGTATTTGCTGTATTCTGGGTGTGTCTCTCAGGAGAAATCTACATCCGGTTCCTGTCGGCCTGCACTTCTTTGCTTCATACATCTTATCTAATTGGGTGGCTGTATATGTATGGGCCACATGTGGGGCAGGCTCTGAATGGTACTACAACTTTTTTATTAGATATTTTCTTCATTTACATTTCTTCATTTACATTTCAAATGTTATCTCCTTTCCCAGTTTTCCCTCCTGAAACTACTACCTCATCCCCCATCCCCCAGATTCTATGAGGGTGCTCCCCCACACCCACTCCCTCCCACCTCCCTGCCCTGGCATTTTCCTACACTGTGATATCAAGCCTTCACAGGATAAAAGACCTCTCCTACCTTTGATGTCCTACAAGGTCATCCTCAGCTACATATGTGACTGGAGCCATGGGTCACTCGATGTGTATTCTTTGGTTGTTGATTTAGTCCCTGGGAGCTCTGGGGTATCTGGTTGGTTGATATTGTTGTTCTTCCTGTGAGGTTGCAAACCCCTTCAGCTACTTCAGTCCTTTTTCTGACTCCTTCTTTGAGGACACCCCAGTGTCTGGCTGTGAGAGCATCCTTCTCTGTATCTGTCAGGCTCTGGCAGAACCTCTCAGGAGACAGCTATATTAGGCTCCTGTTAGCATGCACTTCTTAGCATCAGCAATACTGTTGGATTTGCTGGCTGTATATGGAATGGATTCCCATGTGTGCCAGTCTCTGGATGGCCTTTCCTTCAGTCTCTGCTCAAGCCTTTGTCTCCATATTTCCTCCTGTGGGTATTTGTTCCCCCTTTTAAGAAGGACTGAGGCATCTACACTTTGGTCGGCCTTCTTCTTGAGGTTCATGTGGTCTGTAGATTGTATATTGGCTAATTCAAGTCTTTGGGCTAATATCCACTTATCAGTGCATACCTGCCCCCACCAGCGGGGACTGAGTTATTCGTGGGGGTCGAGGGGGACCCGTACCTGTGGAAGAATGGGCGAGAAAGAGGAGGGAAAACAAGCAGT
Organism: Rattus rattus; assembly: GCF_011064425.1. Lineage (NCBI taxonomy): Eukaryota > Metazoa > Chordata > Mammalia > Rodentia > Muridae > Rattus > Rattus rattus. Next base: position 29,085,171 of record NC_046163.1, read on the forward strand.
GTCCTTGTCAAGGTCTGTTTATTGAGAGGAGTGTACAGCATTTAAAGCTCTGAAGCAGGAACTGAAGTTTAGGGCGGGGGGAGTACCGGGAAGTACCAAGGACATAAGGTGAATCATTAAACTGCAAGATGTTCTTCTTAGACAATGAGGCAACAGTCTTCCGGGGACATGTTCTTATAGAAAGGTCAAACCTTTCTCAGGAATCTGCTCAGGGCAGGGCTCTAGCTTTGCCCAGGCTGGCAGTCCAGTCCCGACACATACCATGGGTGTTCTTTTGTGATTATGTTATCACACTCAGGATGATATTTTCTAGTTCCATCCATTTGTCTGAGAATTTCATGAAGTCATTTTTAGTAGGTGAGTAATACCCCATTGTGTAAATGTACCACATTTTCTGTATCCATTCCTCTGTTGAAGGGCGTCTGGGTCCTTTCCAGTTTCTGGCTATTATAAACAAGCCTGCTATGAATATAGTGGAGCATGTTTCCTTGTTATATGTTGGAGCATCTTTTGGGTATATCTCCAGGAATGGTATAGCTGGGTCCTCAGGGAGTACTATGTCCACTTTTCTGAGGAACCAGAGACTGATTTCAAGAGTGGTTGTACCAGCTTGTAATGAATGAGTGTTCCTCTTTCTCCACATCCTATCTAGCATCTGCTGACATCTAAGTTTTTGATTTTAGCTATTCTGACTGATATGAGATGTGATCTCAGCTTGTTTTAATTTGCATTTCCCTGATGACTAAGGATGCCAAATTTTAAGTGATTCTTGGCCATTCAATATTCCTCAGTTGAGAATTCTTTGTTTAGCTTGGTACCCCATTTTTAATAGGGCTATTTGATTCTTCGGAGTCTAAATTTTTGACTTTGTATAGATTGGATATTAGCCCTCTATCAGATGTAGGATTAGTTTTTGTTTTTGTTTTTTTTTTTTTCTTTTTTCGGAGTTGGGGACCGAACCCAGGGCCTTGCGCTTGCTAGGCAAGTGCTCTACCACTGAGCTAAATCCCCAACCCCAGATGTAGGATTAGTAAAGATCTTTTCTCGTCTGTTGGTTGCTGTTTTGTCCTATTGACAGTGTCCTTTGCCTTACAGAAGCTTTGCTATTTTATGAAATCCCATTTGTCGATTTTTGCTCTTAGAGCCTAAGCCCTTGGTGTTCTTTTCAGGAAATTTTCCTTTGTGCCTCTGTTCAAGGCTCTTCCCCACTTCGTCTTCCATTAGCTTCAATGTATGTGGTTTTATGTGGAGGTCCTTTTTCTATTTGGACTTGAGTTTTGCAGCAAGGAAGTAAGAATGGTTTGATTTGTATTCTTCTACATGCTGACCTCCAGTTGACCCAGCACCATTTGTTGAAAAATGCTGTCTTTTTTCCACTACCTGGTTTTAGCTCTTTTGTCAAAATATCACTGATCAAGTGACCATAGGTGTGTGGGTTCATTTCTGGGTCTTAAATTCTATTCCATTGTTCTACCTGTCTGTCTCTGTACCAGTATCATGCAGTTTTTATCACTATTGCTCTGTAATACAGCTTGAGGTCAGGGATGGTGATGCCCCCAGAATTTCTTTTAGTGTTGAGGGCAGTTTTCAATATCCTGGGTTTTTTGTTATTCCAAATGAATTTGCAAATTGCTCTTTCTAATTCTATGACAAATTGAGTTGGAATTTTGATTGGGATTGCATTGAATCTGTAGATTGCTTTTGGCAAGATGGCAATTACATTAACCCTGCCAATCCATGAGCATGGGAGATCTTTCCATCTTCTGAGATCTTCAATTTCTTTCTTCAGAGACTTCAAGTTCTTGTCAAACATATCTTTCACTATCTCGGTTAGATATTATTTGTGGCAATTGTGAAGTGTGTCATTTCCCTAATTTCTTTCTCAGCCTGTTTATCCTTTAAGTAGAGGAACACTACTGATTTTACTTTAGTTAATCTTATACCTAGTCACTTTGCTGAAGTTGTTCTTCAGGCTTAATAATTCTCTGGTGGAACTTTTGGGACCACTTAAGTATACTATCATATCATCTGCAGATAGTGATATTTTGACTTCTTTTTTTCCAATTTGTATCCTTTTGACCTTCTTTTGTTGTTCAATTGCTCTGGCTAGGATTTCAAGTACTATATTGAATAGGTAAGGAAAGAGTGGGTAGCCTTGTCAAGTCCCTGATTTTAGTGGGATTTTAGTAGGGTTGCTTCAAGTTTCTCTCCATATAGTTTGATGTTGGCTACTGGTTTGCTGTATATTATTTTTACTATGTTTAGGTATGGGCCTTGAATTCCTGAACTTTCCAAGACTTTTAACATGAAGGGGTGTTGAATTTTGTCAAATTCTTTCTCAGCATCTAATGAGATGATCATGTGTTTTTTTCTTTGAGTTTGTTTACATAGTGTATTATGTTGACAGATTTCCATATATTGAACTATCCCTGTATCTCCTGGATGTAGCCTACTTGATCATGATGGATGATCATTTTGATTTGTTTGGGGGAGAATTTTATTGAGTATTTTTGCGTCGATATTAATAAGGGAAATTGGTCTGAAGTTCTCTTTCTTTGTTGTGTCTTTGTGTGGTTTAGGTATAAGAGTAATTGTGGCTTCATAGAAGGAATTGGGTAGTGCTCCATCTGTTTCTATTTTGTGACTCCAGGATAAGATTTTAGTTATAATGCCAGAAGCTTAGGTCAATAAATAAATAATTGACAAAACAAGTGTCATTAAAATAAGGAACTTTTGTTTCTTGCTAGACTAGTTCAAAGAATAAGACTAGCCAATGACCAATAGTTAATATCTGTAAAATGTGCTTCTGATAAGGCACTATTCCCCAACACAAAAGTTGTATGATTTCCCTTTTCTTGACTCTCTTGATATTTTGTATTTGTACCTCAGACTCTGAAATTGGATTATTCTAGAACACAGAATTACCCATAATCGCCAAATTTGGAATCACTCATACAAACAGTAGGATTATTACATATTGAAAAGAAATAAAATACCCACTGAAATTAAAAAGTATATTTAAATGCATATAGGTGAGAAAAAGAAGACAGCCAAAAAGCCTTTATAATATATAATTCCAATCACATGACACTACAAAGATGGTAAAGGAGCGTAAATTGGGATAAATGGAGCAGGGAATCCTAATCTAATTATTAGGACAGTGAAAATATTTTACATGACACTATAATGGTGGATACATATTATTACACATTTATAAAAACCTATGTAATCCCCTGAAGGAAACTCTGAGTGATAACAGTGTATCAGGACAGATTCATCAATTATGGTAAATGTACTCAGAGCTGAAAATTAATAGTGAAGAGAGCAATGTTTCAGGTAGGTTTCCTGGAAAATCTCTGACCCTGCCTCTTCGTTTTACTGTTGACTACATTTATGTTAAAGCATGATCTTATCAACCTGGTCCATCCACTCTATTCTATTCTCCTAGCCCTAGTAACTACTATTACATGCTCAACTTCCATGAGACCAGTTGTTTTATATTCTACTTGTGAGTGAGATAACAGGTAAAATCTGCAACTAGGAAAATGTGGATAAGCTCTGACATGGCAGGGGGGAAGTTCATGAACTCTAATGCATTGTAAATCTCAAAATAACAAGGAAGAGGATTGTAAATGCACCAATATCAAATACATGATAAATATTTGAGATGAATGATTTATAATCACCCAGATTTGATCATTGCCCACTGTAATGTATGCATTAAAATATCATGCAATTCCTACTTAAGTGTACACATCCAAAAGAGTGATTGAATAAAAATTAAAATGCCAGACAAAAATAACAATAATTTAAAATAAAACTTTACAAAATGAAAGTATTTTTAAAACCCAGGTAAAATTGGTCTCTCCTGGCACAATCATGCTTTGCTATTGTATACTTCACAACATTTTGTAATTTTTTGCCAATGGTTATGGTCAACTGTTCTACCAAATCTTATTCAAGGTCCAGTACAACTGATAAGTATTTAATTATTCAAATAAGGTATATATGTTACATAAATAAACTTCCACCCATGCAAACTACCTCATATAATATCTACTCAGGCAGATGTATTCCACTGGATGCCCCATTTTGATTTCCCAGAGACCCAGATTTCCCTTTACCAGCTGTTGGATGACACCTTCTTTCATCTCATACCTGGCTCTGGTGGCTTTCCCTAGCCATTTGCTTTCTACCTGTGCTACATTCCCATGGTGTCTGCCGGTATTTCTAACCACAGTTAGTTCTCTACAGGGATTTCAGTTGAGTCATTTGGGGATTATACTTCCACATCTTTCTCAGCAAGTACAGTCTGACTGGATATCTTAAAAGCCTTTCTCATCCTTGGTTCTGGTTCACTAACATTTCCACCAATTGACAGTCCCTGTGTCAGGGCAAGCTTGTGGAGCATATTAGCTCTAGGCCTATCTCTGAATGATAAAATAACCCTTTTCTTTCTTTCATTTTTTCAGACAGTAAAATCACAATGTCTAGGAAGACAAAGTAAGTTGAGTAGTGAAAGTTGTGTGAGCTTTCATGTCCAACTATCCTAAATTCCTTAAAGCACTCCTCTAAAACATCATAAAATTTCATCCACCCAGGGTAAAACAGACTATAAAAGGGGGTCATGAACTCACTTCCCACAAAAGCTTTGTTTCTGAAAAATAGAGGGGTATTTTAACCCAATCTCTTCTTCCATGGATATTCAGTAAATTTGAGTCACAATGCCATAAGTGTGATACCAGAATAAATGTATAAGTCAATAGTAATCAGTGACACAGACCCTAAAATAAATGATCAGATCAGTTTAATGAGTAGAAGCACTGAGATTCGTCCTTCATAAAGTGATGCTACTAACAGATCTGAATTCAGGATCTTGCAAGAATTAACTGAGACAGTTTACAAAATATAGTACCACACCGATTGGCTACTGCACTTTCTGAAAATTCAGCAATTACGTTTTAATTGGATTCATGTACACAAATATATGAATTGGTTAAATTGCAAAAATATGTACACATTCTACTGTGGAGGTAACAAAAATAGGAACTACGGTGGGAAAACAGATGTTAAGCTGTAAGCTTGGAAAGGAACACTCAAAGGACCAAAGATTTTCATATTTAGTGCATATCATATTGGAGGCTTTGGAGAAATTATTTTTTCTGCAGATAGAAATTGCTTCTCACCTCTTATAGTAACTTAATTGCCTGATGTAATTGCCATCTCACAGAACCTTACTGCCTCAATTCTGTCAATCTAGGCATTGTCCTGGAAGCTTCTAGCCTCCATACAATCAATCTAGACCTAGAATATTTTCAGCCTTGGAGGCTTACTGCTGAATAAGGTCACCCTTTCCTTGTCTTTTCTGAACTCTGGTTGGTTCAACTCAACTGTTCTAGCTCAAAGCTTCTCTTCAAGTTGAATAATTCAATCTGGCTTCTCTCTTAGCCTCTGATATTTTACTGCGCTTGACCTCAACCTAACTCTAGCAATCTGTCCTAATCTCTGTCTCCTTCACATTCTCTGACTTGTTCTGTCTTCACCTGTGTCTAGCATATTTTCTCTTCAACCTATCTCTGTAAAACTCTCCTGGCAAAACCCTGTCTATTTGCTTTTCTCTCTGTGCTGCCCTTTCTGAAGTCGTCTCTTTTTTCTTTCTTCTAGTGAAAGTTGGGCATATAGTAGTCTGTCAAATCTTTCTCTGATTCATCATTTTGCCACTCAATTAGATGTCACTTTTAAATATGGTGCTTCCTTCTACAAACTAACTTGACCTTCATTGTTTGGGATGGAAGGGGTATACCAAGGACTGAGACACACCACAACTAGAAACATGATTTTGTGTTTTAGTTTTCTTCAGGAAATAACACAATGTTGGTGTTGGTGGTGTGATCATCAGCAAGTTTTTAAGTTCTGTAGCAATGTGGTCAAGGAGTGCAATACATGGGGTCTAACTATCTGGATTAAGCAGTTGAGCTGAGCAGTAGACAATAAATGTATGTTTTTATATGTATACATACACATGTACATGCAGACATGTACTTTTATTCTATATACATCACACATACTGAAAACCATAGACCATTACTAATTGCACTGCAGTGCAATTACACTTCAGCTTCCACTACTTCGTATTTGCATGACCTTCTTCCAACAGTGAGAAGCAGCTAGCCATTATCATTAATATATGCTTTTTTAATATAAATTTTGCTTATTTATGCTTTCCTGTCCTATGTGGGCAAGTGTAGACCTTACCACTTAGACATGCCACTAGAGTCTACACCTCGCTCAGACTGTCATGACTCCCTGCACAAATGTCCTCTTTGGGCTTGTTTGTTTGTTGTTCATTTGTTTTTATTTTTACATCTTTATTTTTATCGGTTATATCTATTTACATTTCAAATGTTATTCCCCTTCCCAGTTTCCCATCTACACACCCCCTATACCCTCCTCCCTACCCCTTCCTCTATGAGGGTGCTCCCTGCCAGCCGACCCACTCCTGCCTCAGCCACCTAATATTCCCATATCCTGGAGCATCAAGCCTCCACAGGACCAAGGGGTTCCCCTCCCAGTGATGCAATAAGGCCATCTTCTGCTACATATCCTCTTGGAGTCCTGGGTAACCCCTGTGTACTCTTTCGTTGGTGGCACATATCCTCTTTATATCAACAAATGGGATCTTAATATTATTTTGTAAATTTTCTCCCCCTGAGCAGTTGATGAAATGTATGTTCTTCCCCTGAAAATGAATATAAATAGATCCGTAAGGAATTTAAAGTATTATAAAATTTAAAGATATAGCAGCAGCTTTATAAGATTGAACAATTTCCTTACTTTCTCTGAGACATCTTTAAAAAAATTAAATATACCTTTGGTAATAATAATAGCTATGGTTTGAATGTAAAACAGTGGGCATAGACTCATGTTTTTATACAGTATGTCTCCAGCTAAAGGTCCTTTTAGAGGAGGTTATAGGACATTTTGGGCAGGAAACATGGCTGGCCGTCACATCATTAGAGGTAGGCTTTAGAGGTTATAGCCTGGTCACATGCTCAGCATGAGAGGTCTTTGAGGAAGTGATCAGCCATTACAAGTTACCAAGACCATGACCAATCTACTTCAGCTACTGTGCCAACGCCATTGCCATCTCCACTATGAAGGCGATTAACTTCTAAGTTATGAGTCTAAATAAATCCTTCCTCCATTAGGTTGCTCCATTCAGGTATTTTGAAACAGGTATGAGAAAGTAATTAACATAATCCTAGTACCATTGTGTTTACAATACTAAAAACAAACATAAATGTTATAATTATGAAAATCGTATTCCCCAGCCAGCTCTTTCTTCATACTATCTCAATTTACTTTCCAATGCTAAGTATTTCTCTAAAATGCTAGTGATGACACTTATGATTCAGGAAAATTATAAAGAGTAAAATCATATATAAGTTACTAGTAAATAAAATAAACCTTAAAAAGATAATAATGATTATTTTGTATCAGATTCTATATACTTGGTCAGTTTAGATCAGTTCATGCACATTATTTTCTCCATATTGCACTTTAAATCTTGTTCTTAAACTTAACCCTCTGGAGGATGGATGTTGCTAGAATAATTTTGACATAACTGTATTTATCTACATTATATTCAATAATCACTTATTTCAGTTGCCCCCGAGTAGTAGATATAAAATATTAGCTGAAAGTACTGTCTAGTTTTGTATCCGTGGCAATTTACAGAAAGATTCTTGAACTACTTTCTGTTAAGAAAGTTGCATATATATATATATATATATATATATATATATATATATATATATATATATATATATATATATATATATCTTCACACAGAGATGAAGCTTGGTAAAACATACAAAGGTAAAACTTGATAGTCTCACAGGACTCAGAATCACTGAAGTAATGAGCCTCTAGACATGCCTTTCAGAGACTTTCTTAATCAACCTCACTGATGTGGCAAGACCTGCTGTAAATGGTGACAGCGCCATTCCACGGGATGAAGTATTTGGTACATAAAAAGGAAAAAGGAAACTGAGTACAAGCATGAATTCTCTTAGCATGCTCGGTAGATACAACATGACCAACTGCTCAAACTCCTGCCACCACAGTGGCACACTCAACCTGAGAATAGAACTAAGCCTGCTCTTTCTAAATCTTGTCAGACTGATCTTCACACCAACGAGACTAGTTACTAGTACAGACCAGTAGCTGGTTTTATCAAGAAGAATCAATTGCCAGCTTATGTCTTTTGTAGGCCTATGGTTTTGAATAAAACCTCTCCTTGAAGTTCAAGTCACTGTCCTAGTGAGGTGGGAAGATGGATTTTCCTCCAAAGATTTTATTAATAAATGACTGTGTGAAGAGCCTAGCAGACACAAGTTCGACTTTGGTGCCTTAGTCACTGAGCCTGTCTTCTGATAACTCTCTTAACGTGTGTTTACACTAACAGGTAAAATGGACTTCTGTCTTTAGAGAACTTAAAACTAACTTGCAGAAGTTTACTCTATGTATCCAAAATGTGATTGGGGCAATTCTACTTTTCAGAATTAGAAAGGGAATAATTTCTAAAAATATATAAGAAAAATAAATGTGCTTCCAAGCGGATTACTTTTCGTTTTGAGAATAGTAATGACTGAATAATATATCTTTTATGAAGACATTCCAGATACTTAGAAGTAACAACATGTTTACTGATTTTTTTTTTTTTTTTGGAGAAAACTACCCCTAAAACACCTGGAGTCAGATTAATTAAGTTACAATCAGGGTCTTATCCATTAATTGAGAGGTAACTTTATGTAAGTTACTTAGTTGTCCTATGCCTCATTTTCAACAAACCATAAATAAATAATAAAAACACTCATTTATGGAGTTTTATGAAAATTACATTAAATTCAGCTTTTACAGCGTGTATCAAATCATTCACGACACAGATTTACGTAGAATATAAGTTTTAGCAAACACTTCCTCTGTATTAGTCTTTTGTTGTGCTAGCAGGATATAAACATATAGCTATCAAAACTTTGTGCATATAAACAAAGCTAGAGGAATACTATGAGTAGTCTAGTCCTGTGATAAAATAATTTGTTCCTCCCCAGTGAACTAGACTGTTGGGAGGAGGGCGGCAATGGGGGGAGGGTGGGGAGGGGAACACCCATAAGGAAGGGGAGGGGGGAGGGGGATGTTTGCCCGGAAACCGGGAAAGGGAATAACACTCGAAATGTATATAAGAAATATTCAAGTTAATAAAAAAAAATAATAATTTGTTCTTGATTCAGAAAGAATAAGCCAATTGCCTCTGGCTACTTAAGGCTTTATTATGTGGCTTCTGGGATCCAGTGGGCACTGCATCACTTTCAGAAGTAAAATTTTGCATATGTACAGTCATGTACTAAAGCTAAACTCTTAAATCTCTAGTCAAATTTACAAAAATAGATCAAAGAAGCAAAACAAGCCAAATTTCCTGTGTGGCCAGTGAGTATCCCATTTTGGCTGACCTTGCTTCTGTTCAGTTGCTTATCTTGGCCTTTGGTGGTGACTTTTACCATAAGAGTTTAGAAGTAAATACAATATTTACTAACGCTCATTTAGAACAATGATGACGGTTTGACAATCTAAGGTGGAGTATTTATTCTGAATGTAAATAGTTTTTACTATGTAATGTGTTTTTAAAGAAGAAAATGGAGTACAATTTTAGGGCCATATGCTAGATTCAGTAACTACCATTGCTATATAAGTGTTTATGCTTCAAAGGAATTGTGATCAAAATATATATTTTTTTTTAAAATATGTCATACCCAGTTTTGTCTTCTATTTTTGGAGTATTCCTGACTCATCAGGTACAGTGTTTATCAAAATTGTCTCATAGAAATGAAATTGACATTTCTAGACATATGCAGACATTGCCACATATCTCGGGAAGGTCTGCAAGAGAGTGAAACCCATAAATAAGACCCAGAAGCAGCTGAGACAGCACTGAATTCCCATGGATAATTGGTATATGTGTCACCCAAGGAGAAGCAAACATTCTGCCCAAAATAACGTTGATTGATGAGACACAGCTGTCTTCCCACATTCTCCACACATTTACAAACACAGACACAGACTCGTGCAAAAACAATACTAATGTCCAGAGACATTTTAAATTCTATGACACTACACTTTAAAAATCAAGTGGGCCAATTTCTCAGTACTTAGTAAAAAGACTAAAGATGTCAGCCATTTTGCAATCAATCCCAGCTTGTTTTGCAAACTGCGTGTTCTAGTAAGTACAGCAGAATAGAGAATAGAATTCAAATAGAAAGGTCTCAATTAACCATATTTATGCAATGACTGCTTTTAGCTAATTACATATCACTATGAGGCTTAGCAGTGAGAAAACACCTTGCATATTTCTGTAAGACTCCCTCTGAACAAAGAGGGAATAAAGTAAAAGTATAAGGAGTGTTCTCCTTAATCAGAAGTAGCTCTAAGGTGGCTTCAGAAATATGTACTTTTATAAAATGAGCATAAAGTTAAATAATTTTGAAGTCTACTTTTATGTCTATATAGTGTTGAATAAAACTCACTCTCTCAGAAACCAAGGAAAATAAGCAGTCTTACAGAGCATGGGGTAGATTTTTGCAATCACAGTACTTGAGGGGGTGAGGAGAAAGATCAGTGGTGCAAGGTCGTTCATGGCTACAGCGTAAGTCAAGGTTAAACCGAGTTACTTGAGACTGTCTCAGAGGGAAAAAAATGAAAAAGGAAGAAGATACAAGTGCTGTACACCTTTAATTCAAACACTTGGAAAGCAGAAGCAAGAACACGTCTGCAATGTTTAAGCTACCCTGGACTACATAGCTAGTCCCATGGCAAACACGCATACATAATGATACTTGTGACACCCACTTGGGCTAGAAAAGAACAACGGCAACAAAAGGAAGGCGACCAAAAGGAAAGTGGCACATTGTAACTGGGATGGGATCAGTGTGTTTCTTCCTCTGACCAGCCTATATTGCTTAATGTGGCTCAAGGAGCAGAACTTTCTTTGTGTTATGGACAAATAATAGTCTATTGCATGAATATACCCCATTTTCTCTATCCGTTCACATCTTTGTTAACACTTAGGTTTTCCACATATGTGTTCTGCTGTGACAAATTCTGTATCAAATGTGAAAATGATGATAACTTTTTGAGATCCCAATTTAAATACTTTAAGATCAAGAAGTAAGGAGCAAACCTGAGCCTGGGGATCACAGGTAAGACAAACTTTTCTGCTACAAACGACTTGCCTGGTGATCTCGGGTCACACAGAGGCGGAGTTCCTCTGGGGCCGGACACTTCCGGTGTTTGGCCAGAGTCCCGGTCCAGCAGAGGATCCCTGCCTTCAGCAGCTCTCTGCTCCCAGGCCCCCCGGAGGGGAGTTCTGGCCGCCTGGTCGGGCGGGCACTCCTGAGGCAGCAGAGCGGAGGAGACCACCAACGCTGCCCACCCCTGCCCACATCCCTGGCCCAGGAGGAAACTGTATACAGCCTCTGGGTACCCGAAGAGGAGGGCCCAGGAGCAGCAGATCCACTGCGCCTGAGACACCGCACCTGAAGGGACCCGACCGGATAAACAGTTCTCTGCACCCAAATCCGTGGGAGGGAGAGCTAACCCTTCAGAGAGGCGGACACGGCTGGGAAACCAGAAGAGTTTGCACGCTGCACACCGTACTGACCCCAGAGGAAAACGAGCTATCTGGAACCCTGGTTCAGACCAAACCTCCGATCTGGAAGGGGCGGCGCAGATCTTCCTGGCTGCTGAGGCCATGGAGAGCTCATAGGCAACACCCAGCAGCAAACCTGAGCCTGGGGGACCACAGGTAAGACAAACTTTTTGCTACAAACGACTTGCCTGGTGAACTCAAGACACAGGCTCACAGGAACAGCTGAAGACCTGTAGAGAAGAAAAACTACGCGCCCGAAAGCAGAACACTCTGTCCCCATAACTGGCTGAAAGAAAACAGGAAAACAGGTCTACAGCACTCCTGAAACACAGGCTTATAAGACAGTCTAGCCACTGTCAGAAATAGCAGAACAAAGTAACACTAGAGATAATCTGATGGCGAGAGGCAAGCGCAGGAACCCAAGCAACAGAAACCAAGACTACATGGCATCATCGGAGCCCAATTCTCCCACCAAAGCAAACACGGAATATCCAAACACACCAGAAAAGCAAGATCTAGTTTCAAAATCATATTTGATCATGATGTTGGAGGACTTCAAGAAAGACATGAAGAACTCCCTTAGAGAAACACAGGAAAACATAAACAAAGAAGTAGAAGCCTACAGAGAGGAGTCACAAAAATCCCTGAAAGAATTCCAGGAAAACACAATCAAACAGTTGAAGGAATTAAAAATGGAAATAGAAGCAATCAAGAAAGAACACATGGAAACAACCCTGGATATAGAAAACCAAAAGAAGAGACAAGGAGCTGTAGATACAAGCTTCACCAACAGAATACAAGAGATGGAAGAGAGAATCTCAGGAGCAGAAGATTCCATAGAAATCATTGACTCAACTGTCAAAGATAATGTAAAGCGAAAAAAAGCTACTGGTCCAAAAACATACAGGAAATCCAGGACTCAATGAGAAGATCAAACCTAAGGATAATAGGTATAGAAGAGAGTGAAGACTCCCAGCTCAAAGGACCAGTAAATATCTTCAACAAAATCATAGAAGAAAACTTCCCTAACCTAAAAAAGAGATACCCATAGGCATACAAGAAGCCTACAGAACTCCAAATAGATTGGACCAGAAAAGAAACACCTCCTCACATAATAGTCAAAACACCAAACGGACAAAATAAAGAAAGAATATTAAAAGCAGTAAGGGAAAAAGGTCAAGTAACATATAAAGGCAGACCTATCAGAATCACACCAGACTTTTCGCCAGAAACTATGAAGGCCAGAAGATCCTGGACTGATGTCATACAGACCCTAAGAGAACACAAATGCCAGCCCAGGTTACTGTATCCTGCAAAACTCTCAATCAACATAGATGGAGAAACCAAGATATTCCATGACAAAACCAAATTTACACAATATCTTTCTACAAATCCAGCACTACAAAGGATAATAAATGGTAAAGCCCAACATAAGGAGGCAAGCTATACCCTAGAAGAAGCAAGAAACTAATCGTCTTGGCAACAAAACAAAGAGAAGAAAAGCACACAAACATAACCTCACATCCAAATATGAATACAACGGAAGCAATAATCACTATTCTTAATATCTCTCAACATCAATGGCCTCAACTCCCCAATAAAAAGACATAGATTAACAAACTGGATACTTAACGAGGACCCTGCATTCTGCTGCCTACAGGAAACACACCTCAGAGACAAAGACAGACACTACCTCAGAGTGAAAGGCTGGAAAACGACTTTCCAAGCAAATGGTCAGAAGAAGCAAGCTGGAGTAGCCATTCTAATATCAGATAAAATCAATTTTCAACTAAAAGTCATCAAAAAAGATAAGGAAGGACACTTCATATTCATCAAAGGAAAAATCCACCAAGATGAACTCTCAATCCTAAATATCTATGCCCCAAATACAAGGGCACCTACATACGTAAAAGAAACCTTACTAAAGCTCAAACACACATTGCACCTCACACAATAATAGTAGGAGATTTCAACACCCCACTCTCATCAATGGACAGATCATGGAAACAGAAATTAAACAGAGATGTAGACAGACTAAGAGAACTCATGAGCCAAATGGACTTAACGGATATTTATAGAACGTTCTACCCTAAAGCAAAAGGATATACGTTCTTCTCAGCTCCTCATGGTACTTTCTCCAAAATTGACCATATAATTGGTCAAAAAACGGGCCTCAACAGGTACAGAAAGATAGAAATAATCCCATGCGTGCTATCAGACCACCACGGCCTAAAACTGGTCTTCAATAACAATAAGGGAAGAATGCCCACATATACGTGGAAATTGAACAATGCTCTACTCAATGATAACCTGGTCAAGGAAGAAATAAAGAAAGAAATTAAAAACTTTTTAGAATTTAATGAAAATGAAGATACAACATACCCAAACTTATGGGACACAATGAAAGCTGTGCTAAGAGGAAAACTCATAGCGCTGAGTGCCTGCAGAAAGAAACAGGAAAGAGCATATGTCAGCAGCTTGACAGCACACCTAAAAGCTCTAGAACAAAAAGAAGCAAATACACCCAGGAGGAGTAGAAGGCAGGAAATAATCAAACTCAGAGCCGAAATCAACCAAGTAGAAACAAAAAGGACCATAGAAAGAATCAACAGAACCAAAAGTTGTTTCTTTGAGAAAATCAACAAGATAGATAAACCCTTAGCCAGACTAACGAGAGGACACAGAGAGTGTGTCCAAATTAACAAAAATCAGAAATGAAAAGGAGACATAACTACAGATTCAGAGGAAATTCAAAAATCATCAGATCTTACTATAAAAGCCTATATTCAACAAAACTTGACAATCTGCAGGAAATGGACAATTTCCTAGACAGATACCAGGTACCGAAGTTAAATCAGGAACAGATAAACCAGTTAAACAACCCCATAACTCCTAAGGAAATAGAAGAAGTCATTAAAGGTCTCCCAACCAAAAAGAGCCCAGGTCCAGACGGGTTTAGTGCAGAATTCTATCAGACCTTCATAGAAGACCTCATACCAATATTATCCAAACTATTCCACAAAATTGAAACAGATGGAGCACTACCGAATTCCTTCTATGAAGCCACAATTACTCTTATACCTAAACCACACAAAGACCCAACAAAGAAAGAGAACTTCAGACCAATTTCCCTTATGAATATCGACGCAAAAAATACTCAATAAAATTTGGCAAACCAATCCAAGAGCACATCAAAACAATCATCCACCATGATCAAGTAGGCTTCATCCCAGGCATGCAGGGATGGTTCAATATCACGGAAAACCATCAACGTGATCCATTATATAAACAAACTGAAAGAACAAAACCACATGATCATTTCATTAGATGCTGAGAAAGCATTTGACAAAATTCAACACCCCTTCATGATAAAAGTCCTGGAAAGAATAGGAATTCAAGGCCCATACCTAAACATAGTAAAAGCCATATACAGCAAACCAGTTGCTAACATTAAACTAAATGGAGAGAAACTTGAAGCAATCCCACTAAAATCAGGGACTAGACAAGGCTGCCCACTCTCTCCCTACTTATTCAATATAGTTCTTGAAGTTCTAGCCAGAGCAATAAGACAACAAAAGGAGGTCAAGGGGATACAGATCGGAAAAGAAGAAGTCAAAATATCACTATTTGCAGATGATATGATAGTATATTTAAGTGATCCCAAAATTCCACCAGAGAACTACTAAAGCTGATAAACAACTTCAGCAAAGTGGCTGGGTATAAAATTAACTCAAATAAATCAGTAGCCTTCCTCTACACAAAAGAGAAACAGGCCGAGAAAGAAATTAGGGAAATGACACCCTTCATAATAGATCCAAATAATATAAAGTACCTCGGGGTGACTTTAACCAAGCAAGGGAAAGATCTGTACAATAAGAACTTCAAGACTCTGAAGAAAGAAATTGAAGAAGATCTCAGAAGATGGAAAGATCTCCCATGCTCATGGATTGGCAGGATTAATATAGTAAAAATGGCCATTCTACCAAAAGCGATCTACAGATTCAATGCAATCCCCATCAAAATACCAATCCAATTCTTCAAAGAGTTAGACAGAACAATTTGCAAATTCATCTGGAATAACAAAAAACCCAGGATAGCTAAAACTATCCTCAACAATAAAAGGACTTCAGGGGGAATCACTATCCCAGATCTCAAGCAGTATTACAGAGCAATAGTGATAAAAACTGCATGGTATTGGTACAGAGACAGACAGATAGGCCAATGGAACAGAATTGAAGACCCAGAAATGAACCCACACACCTATGGGCACTTGATTTTTTGACAAAGGAGCCAAAACCATCCAATGGAAAAAAAGATAGCATTTTCAGCAAATGGTGCTGGTTCAACTGGAGGTCAACATGTAGAAGAATGCAGATCGATCCATGCTTATCACCCTGTACAAAGCTTAAGTCCAAGTGGATCAAGGACCTCCACATCAAACCAGATACACTCAAACTAATAGAAGAAAACTGGAAGCATTTGGAACACATGGGCACTGGAAAAATTTCCTGAACAAAACACCCATGGCTTATGCTCTAAGATCAAGAATCGACAAATGGGATCTCATAAAACTGCAAAGCTTCTGTAAGGCAAAGGACACTGTGGTTAGGACAAAACGGCAACCAACAGATTGGGAAAAGATCTTTACCAATCCTACAACAGATAGAGGGCTTATATCCAAAATATACAAAGAACTGAAGAAGTTAGACAGCAGGGAGGCAAATAACCCTATTAAAAAATGGGGTTCAGAGCTAAACAGAGAATTCACAGCTGAGGAATGCCGAATGGCTGAGAAACACCTAAAGAAATGTTCAACATCGTTAGTCATAATGGAAATGCAAATCAAAACAACCCTGAGATTTCACCTCACACCAGTGAGAATGGCTAAGATCAAAAACTCAGGTGACAGCAAATGCTGGCGAGGATGTGGAGAAAGGGGAACACTCCTCCATTGTTGGTGGGGTTGCAGACTGCTGCAACCATTCTGGAAATCAGTCTGGAGGTTCCTCAGAAAATTGGACATTGAACTGCCTGAGGATCCAGCTATACCTCTCCTGGGCATATACCCAAAAGATGCCCCAACATATAAAAAAGACACGTGCTCCACTATGTTCATCGCAGCCTTATTTATAATAGCCAGAAGCTGGAAAGAACCCAGATGCCCTTCAAGAGAGGAATGGATACAGAAAATGTGGTACTTCTACACAATGGAATATTACTCAGCTATCAAAAACAATGACTTTATGAAATTCGTAGGCAAATGGTTGGAACTGGAAACTATCATCCTGAGTGAGCTAACCCAATCACAGAAAGACATACATGGTATGTACTCATTGATAAGTGGCTATTAGCCCAAATGCTTGAATTACCCTAGATGCCTAGAACAAATGAAACTCAAGACGGATGATCAAAATGTGAATGCAGATCGCTCATGAGAGACACAGCCAGAATACAGCAAATACAGAGGCGTATGCCAGCAGGAAACCACTGAACTGAGAACAGGACCCCTGTTGATGGAATCAGAGAAAGAACTGGAAGAGCTTGAAGGAGCTCGAGACCCCATATGTACAGCAATGCCAACCAACCAGAGTTTCCAGGGACTAAGCCACTACCCAAAGACTATACATGGACTGACCCTGGACTCTGATCTCAGAGGGTTGCAATGAATATCCTAGTAAGAGCACCAGTGGAAGGGGAAGCCCTGGGTCCTGCTAAGACTGAACCCCTAGTGAACTAGACTGTTGGGGAGAGGGCAGCAATGGGGGAGGGGTGGGAGGGGAACACCCATAAGGAAGGGGAGGGGGGAGGGGGATGTTTGCCCGGAAACCGAGAAAGGGAATAACATTCGAAATGTATATAAGAAATACTCAAGTTAATAAAAAAAAAAAAAAAGATCAAGAAGTAAAATTGTGTGTATATATATACATATATATATATATGTGATGTTAATGTGGTGAGGAATATTTACATCCTTTAGTATACTAAGATCCCAAACTTTGTCACTGCTACAAACATTTGGCTTATAATCATTCTACTTGCTGGGTTTATCTCTCTGATTTTAAGGTACATTTTCTGATAGATGGCATTACTGATTATCTTTTTCAATGCCTTTTGGCCACTTTTATGCCTCCTTTGGAGAATGTGGAGAATATGTTCATGGTTAGATGAGGTTATCTGTCTCTATTGTAATCAGGTTGTAAAAGTTGCTTGCATATTTTGGATATTAAGTTCTTACGATGTATATAATGGGTAGAGATTTTCTCCTATCCGGTTTGTTTTCCTTTCTTTCTGTCAATTGCTTCCATTAATGTGCAGGAGGTCCTAGTAATGATGTACTTATCCTATCATGTAAGCACTAATTAAATATAAATAAATACAATTTAATTTTATTTTGAAAGAACAAATTGCAGATAGAGATGGTTGCAGCTTACTTCATAAAAAAAAATAAAAATTCTGTATGTCACAGTATCCTATATAAAGAACCAAAATGTATCAGTTCACAGCTCTGAGAGACAGGAAGCCTGAGAGCAATAATCACAATCTGGAAAACACTGTCACATAAAATTAAATGTATTTAATTTTTGACAGAAACAAGTATTCAAATTGTACTAGTCTATGACAGTAAATATTTAATTTCTGACCTTAATGACCAGAGGCAAAAAATGCATGTTTATTGCAATTCCTCATGGGTTCAAGGTAAATTTTAAACAACAGAAAGAAAGAACAGTCGTCGATACCTTTAGACTTTTACAAAACCTTTGCCTTATTTTGAAACTATGTGTGATTCATCTAAATTCAAAGTAGTTCTTTAAGTGATAATGACCTGAAATTCTGATTTGATTGCATGACTTCATGAAATTCACAGGCAAATGAATGGAACTAGAAAATATCATCCTGAGCAAGGTCACCCAATCACAAAAGAACACACATGGTATGCACTCACTGATAGGTAGACAGTAGGCAAAAAGTTCCACGATACAACTCACAGATCATATGAAGCTCAAGAAGAAGAAAGACCAAAGTGTGGATGTTTCAGTCTTACTTAGAAGGGGGAACAAAATAATTACAGGAGGTAGAGGGAGGAAGAGACTTGGGAGGGAGAGAGGAGGGGGAGGGGGAAAACGAAGCAGCATCAGGTGTGGGAGGAAACTGGAGAGATGTACAGAGGGTCAAGAAATTGAACAGAGGTGTGTAGCAGTGGGGAATGGGGAACTGGAGGTAGTCACCAAAGTCCTAGATGCCAGGAGACCAAGAGTCTTCCCGGACCCAAGGAGGATGACATTAGCTGAAATACCCAACAAAGGGGAAAGAAACCTGTAGAGACCATGTACAGAAGTTAGGCAAGGACCCCAGTTGAGGGATGGGGCCACCCACCCATCTCAAAAAAAAATTAACCCAGAATTGCTCCTGTATAAAGGAAATACAGAGACAAAATGTGGAGCAGAGACTAAAGGAAAGGTCATCCACAGACTGCCCCACCTAGGAATCCATCCCATATGTACCTACCAAACCCAGACACTATCACTGATGCCAAAAGTGCTGGCTGACAGGAGCCTGATATAGCTGTCTCCTGAGAGGCTCTGCCAGAGCCTGACAAACACAGAAGTGGATACTCACAGCCAACCATTGGACTGAGCCTGAGGACCCCAATGGAGAAGTTAGGGGAAGGACTGAAGGAGCTGAAGGGGTTTGCAACCCCACTGGAAGAACAACAATATCAACCAACCAGACCCTCCAGAGTTCCCAAGGACTAAACCACTATCCAAAGAGTACATGGAGGAACCCATGGCTCCAGCTGGATATGTAGTAGAGAATGGCCTTATCTGGCATCAGTGGGAGGAGAAGCCCTTCGTACTGTGAAAACTTGATGCCCCAGTGTAGGGGAATGCTAGGTAGGTGAAGCAGGATTCGGTGGGTGAATGGCAGAGCACCCTTATAGAAGCAGGGGAGAGGGGGGAATGGGTTATGAGGTTTGCAGAGTGGAAACCAGGAAAGGGGATAACATTTAAAATGTAAATAAGTAAAATATTCAATAAAAAAATAAAAATTAAAACAAGAAATAAAATTTTGTAGTTTAAATCCAACAATATTAAATACTGCTTTTTAAAAAGAAATTAACAGAGTCCTGGCTCTACATCACAGTAACTATATTAATGATACAATATAAAAATGTAGTACTCCTCTTCAGGAGAAAAAAAACAATAAATATAAACCAGCAATGTGCTGAGCACACTTAATAATATACAAGAAATAAAACACCTTTATCATTTAGTCCAGTGAGGTACAAAAAACAATAGCCTTGATGAATTAAAGGAGAAGCACACGAGAAGATAAATTAAAATCATAAGATAGAAACCAGGTGGAAATACTAAAACTGAAAACTGAAAAGGTAAGTGAGTCTATAAATTCAAAACAGACCAATAGTACAATCTAACATTCAGAATATGTCTCAGATTTTCCAAGTCATTGTTTGCCGCGTAACAAAGTTGCTGGGCTTCAATTCTTTCTGAGAAAGTGACGTTCAGTTGTTCTTTCTCTCTTTGCAGCGTGGTCCCCAATTCATTGTTGGAACAAAGATGTAAAACTGTGTCCAACAACAGCACAAATACCTTTCCCCCTCTCGATGGTCCCCAGTCCTCCAAGCCCCCATGTTAACAACCTGATATCTACTCAACACATGCCTCAGATCCAAGCGGTACACTGGCGAGGAGGTAAGTGTTTCTCGGATTTGTTGTTTGGGTGGTCGTTTGTTCAGCCTTAATCTAGGTTTCGATATTCCCAGTTATGTTTGGTGCTTGGGTACTGAATAATAGGTTTTCAACCCAATTCCTTAAATATTTACTTATAAAGCAAAAACAGGGGCTTGTGTATATTTTACACTGAAAATATACTACACTTAATAGAATCTAACTTTTTCCTACTGTGAAGATCCAGTTGGGAGGGAAAAAAGAGAGAGAAAATCAGAAGCTTTATACATATTTAAATCTGGGGAACATATGATTTTCATAAGATTTTCACGAAGAAAGGAAAGCTTTGTCACTTTTGCCAGACTGCAAATTGCACCTGAGTTCCAAAGCCGTCTGTTCCCTAGTCCTTTCTCACTATGAAAGCTCTAACTGAATGCCTTATCGGTATAGCTCCTGGTCAGACATGGCACATTGCTACCTGTAACGTGTTTCTTTTATCTCAACTTCTCTCAGATCACATCACAATAAAGAAAGATCTTCTCGTGTTTCTAATACACGACATGAAGTTCACCTTAAAGACCCCAGCTATCAGTAACTATTCCTCGAGTCTTAACGAATTGAAAATCAACCAAAAGAATCCTAAGATTTTACCTTGCAAAAAAAAAAATGTCTGCCATGACAATGGTAAAATGAAGATTATTTTGCTGGAGATGGAGTATGGGAACATTTGCTGTTATCTTAGCATTAGCTTGAAGGGACCATTTGCTTTATGTAATCAAAACCTAGAAGCACCTTTTTCCCCTTGCTTAATTATTGCATAGCTTTATTTTACACGGCAAGTTAAGTGTCTACTTCCTTTATTTTAGCCCAAACGAAAACAAAGAATAGTGATTTACCCATAGTCATTTCGCGTCATAATTTAATTCACAGTGTCTCTAATGAATTCTTGTTACCACATTGATAGATGGCCAATTTTTTGAGTCAGAGGAGCAGTTCAAAAATAGTTCTACTTACAATTACTTCTCTAAATCTCTATTACAAATTTATACTTTTCCCCCCACCCCATCTCTTAGGAAGAAATGAGTTTTTTTTTTTTTTGCCCAAAAGATAATAGCAAGTTCCATCATAATAAAAGACATTTGCATTTTGGAAGCACAGAGATGAGTTAATGAGGATAACATTAAACTCACACTCCCATGTAAACAGTCATATTCCCTAATTCCATCAACTGAGAGTTCACAAAGATGAGCTTTCTCAGGATACTGACAATGTATGCTCGAACAGTAGGACGCTGGAAAAGCGCTCACAGTGGTGCTACTTTAAACACTGTGAGTACTTTAAGATTAAAAATGTAGCTTTATCTCAGTGTGAGGCCAATGTTAATAACTAGTCCTATTCAAGAGAAGCCTCAAGAATTTTATAATTGAAAGTTGCCCAATTGTGCATGGATGAGCCTCACTTTCAAGAAGCATGATTCATCTTGGTCAGGATTGCACTTAAATAACAAAGTTTCGGTAAAAGCAGCAAGGGCCTTCACTTTATGCATTATCAACTCAGATGCCCTGAATGTGTTTCTGCTTTCGCAAATAATGGCACATTTAAATAGCATTGTGGCAGATTCTGATTACAAAATCAGACAGGCAGAAAAAGCATTTAAGGCTAACAGAACGGCAAATGTTACAATTCTCCATCTCCAGCAAAATAATCATCATTTTACCTAAAGCTAAGATATCCATTGTCGTGGCAGACATTTTTTTTTACAAGGTAAAGTTTTATGATTCTTTTGATTGATTTTTTTTTAAGCAAAAGAACATTTCTCAGCTATCTTCCTTCGTGTTCTGCTTTCTGATTATTGAGATCTTGTGTCTTAAAACTAATTATTCTAGGAAAGCAAGTTCTTTTAAAAATGAGAAATATGATCTTCATAATTGCATATTTTATATGAGTGATATTCAAAACTCCCAGCCAAGATCCATGGGTGTTTTTATTATAAGGTTGTTTTTTTTTTTCTTTTTGGGTTTCTGATAGATAACCCAGAGGGCAGAGAATAATAAAACAAGATTTTTTCCATAATTTCTCACAGTGGGATTCGGCCTTGTATCTGCTTCTATTTTGTCTACTTGACAAAACATAAATCTAGACCCAAAAATCATTTAGGCATAACTTGAAAATTTTCCATCAAACAGAAGTTAATGTATGTTTATATTCTTGGCTTCATTTCCTGTCTCCCCTTCAATTATTTAAGATTACCCTGAAGCTATTGCTTCTCTAACACAGAAATTGATTATTTCGTATGGCCAGATTTTGCAATTATTGTTTTTAACTCTGAGTGGGAGACGTCCACTGGAAATCCTGACTGTTGCCCCACTGTGTCACGTGGGGGTTCTTGAGTAAAAAGACAGAAAAGAAAGAAATGCTAGTTCTTACTGGATGTTTCCATGTAACATGCAGAATGCTGTGCTGGCACGACCATTCTCATGGCCATCTGTCCTCATTAGTTTGCCCATCTGCATTGTGATATGCCAAGATGAACCATACACGAAAGCCAGCAAAGGGCTGAATGCGGGAACTAGACACCGGGACAAACAGCCAAATTTATTTATTTACATTTTTTTCCTTGTAAAGTGACTTGCACAAAGACCAGATCTGCGAACTGCTAGGTTTAGCATCTTCTAAGAATAAAAAATAAAAAGGTGGGAAAAAACTTTGATCAAAATTTGATCATGTAACTATATTAATTTACAGTTTCTGCTCTCAAGCCCTATAGCGTAGTACATAAAAATTTCTCCAACATTTTATTTATTGGAAAGTGGGATCTGAAGGACAGCTTAAATGGATGTATAGTGTGATGGTTAAACTCAATTGTTAACTTGGTCTGATCCAGACTCACCGGAGAAGGGGCCTTGGGCATGCCTGGATTAAGGTATCTTGATTAGGTTAATAGAAGTGGAAAAACCCACATACTGCAGGTGGCACCTTTCCTTGGGCAAGGATTCTGCACTATGTGTAAAAGTAAAGGAAGCAGGACGTGAATGTTTATTGTTCTTTGCCTCTTGATGGAAGATGCACTGTGACCAGCTGCTCAGGCTCCTGCTGTGATGGGTTAGAACCCCCTGATGAAACTGTGAGCCAACATCAACTCTTTCTTGTTGGAGCTGCCTTTGCCGGGGTATGTTATCACTGAAATTGGAAAAGGAAGAGGGCAACATATGATGCCCCGTCCAATAAGGTTGATTAGCTTTAGCACTGTGAGCACTGGCTAACAGCTCCCATAATGAACAAAGAAAACCACATGGTAAGGAGAGTCAATAACAGAAGTCCGGGAATGGAACCAATTAGGAGCCGGAGGGACACTGGATGTTTCATATCCAAATAGAGGAATAACGAGCTGAGAGTAGTGTGGATGACTCATGCCAAAAGGGATTTTGGTGTTGGTACCTTTAAAGCAGGATGTCACATAACCTGGCATTAGCACTTCCACTAGGATAAATAATCAACAATGGAATATATTCAAGCACTAAGGTCCCCCAGCTTGCTCTGGCACAAATCTTTAAACTGGCTTGGTAACAAGGAAACCTTGAGAAAACCCACCTTAACACAAACTACATAGGACATTATTGATGACATACAAACATAATGTGGTTCTCATTTTATTTAGTTTTAATATACTTAATTAAAATATAATCACACCACTCCCCTTTCCTTTTATTCCCTCCATCCCTCCCCATGCTCCTTCCCTCCAAATCAATCCACCCACCCCTCTACCCAGTGCCTTTGCAGTTGTTAATTGTCACAATATATGTATGTGTTTATGAACAGATATATAGACACAACCTGCTGACGCTGTTTCTGATGTTCACATGTATACAATTTCAAAGCTGACCACTTTATTGAACTGGATTAATTCTCTCTCTTTGCAGTCATTCATTGCCTATGGTTAAGGGTAAGATCCAGTAAGATTTTTGCCCACCAGGGACAGTCGCTCCAAGATCAGTTGATCTCTATGTTATTTCCAGTTGTAGTTTTCTGCAGAGGTCTTCATTTGCTATGCAAGGATGCTTCTGTGATGAAGGGGTATATTTACATTTGTTTGTGGGTATAAGTTTTACGTTGTAGTTAGGAATCATGCTACTCTAATAAGGCAGCAGTAATTGCTTCTCTTCTAAGATCCATTGTACTCGTCCTGAGGAGTTGGCTAGGTTTCCAGTGTGAATCTTCAGTGTAATTAGACAGCTATTGTTTACCACCACCATAAAAATACTTCTATTTTATTTTTCCAGGCTGGACACGGTTGTGGTTCACAGACCTCATAGTTGAATAGAACTATTGACTGCCTCCTTCCCTTAGCAGCTCGCATAGTACTTTTGGGACTACTGAAGCCAAACCACAGGAAGGAAGCTGTCAGGTTAGTTCCAGCTCAAATCACCTAAATCTGTCACATAAGGGTGGAGTGTCTTCAGCAATAGGGGCTGACTTTCCATCTCTTTCAGGCTCCTAAGGGAAACAGCAATGATATCTACTGGTTTGTAGGGACTTGGACCACCCTGATAAACCACTAAAATAGAGGTTTCTCACACTGGAACTAGACTTTTGGTTAGATGGTCACTCTATGGCTCTTGTAGGGAGTATTTTAAGTCCAATGACAGAATTTCGAACTTCACTTAAGAGGTGTGTGTGTGTGTGTGTGTGTGTGTGTGTGTACATATGTAGGTATAAACATGGTTCCATTTATATATGTATATATTATATATTACATACCACATATTATATATCATGTAACATATATTATATATTAATACTATTATATATTGTAATATTTACATATTGATATATTAGCATGTAACAACTATGAATTATACTTAATATTATGTATTATATTACGTGTGGGGAGATGAGAGAACTATTCATTCATTGTATATAGTTTGTATATGGTTTTAAAAAATATGAAATAATATTCTGCCCTAAGGTTTTATCAGACAATCTTGGGGCTATTTTTCCTTTTTCCCTCATTCTGTGTTGATCTCTCTTCTCCCCAGTTAGAGCTCCTTCCTCATTTTCCCATCATATCACCTGATCCCTGTAACTTCTCTCTAGATCTTCTTTACTACCCATGATTGCTTCTTGTGCTCATTTTTCCACAGTCACATCAAGTTATATTCCCACATTAGAGAGAATGTGAGACATTTCTCTTGGGGTCTCTGGGTTACCTCATTCAACAAACTCTTTTCTAGATCCACCCATTTACCTGTAAATTTCATGACCTCATTTTTCTTTGAAACAAAATAGCATTTCATTGTGCATATTACTGCATTTTTAGTATCCATTCACCAGCTGAAGAAAATTTCAGTTATTTCCATTTCTTGGATGTTGTGACTAAAGCAGCCAGAGATGTTGTTTAGCAAGTATCTGTAGTAAGATATCAAGGTCTTTATGTGTATACCAAGGAGTAGTTGAGCTAAGTCATGTATTGGCTTTATAGCTTTTGAAGAGTCTTCATACTGACTCCCTGATTTGCTGTACCAATATGGATTCCCTCCAACACGGAATGGTGGTTCTCCTTTTCCACAATCTCATCAGCATTTGCTGTTGTGATTTAGTCCAAGATATTTTATTGTCTTTGGGTCTACAGTGACGGGAATGTGCCCATGATCTCTTCTTTATCATGTTTGTTGGGTAGTCTATAGAAAGGCTCTTGGTTTTTCTAAGTTGATTTATATCCTGCTAGTTTGTTGAAATTCTTGATAATTTTTAGGTTTCTGGTGGCACTCTTGGGATCTTTTAGTAATAACATCATATCATCTGCGAATAGAAAAAACTTGACTTTTTCCTTTTCTGTATGTATCCTTTCAAGTTCCTTCTCTTGCCTGATTTCTCCAGCTAGTGCTTCAAGCACTGTATTAAAAAGGAGTAGAGATAGTCTTTTTTACTTAAGGATAGTTAACAACATTGTCTTCTTATTTTTTATTTTAATGGGATTGGTTAAAGCCGTGCTCATTTATAATATTGGAGGCAGTGTGTTTTATCATATGTAATCTTTATTATGCTGAGGTATGTTCTCAACTTTCCTACTCCTTTTAGGACTTTTACCAACATGAAAGCATGCTTTTTTTTTTGTTTCGTGAGTTTTACTAAAGTAATTTTCTTTATCTATTAAAAGTATCATATAAATTTTGTCTTTAAATGTTATTATATTGTTGATCTCTTCTTGGTTTAACTTTGGTGGTTTGAATGAATTAGAAAATGTATTAATTTATTTTAGATCTTCCAGAATAGTGAAGTATACATTTTTAAAGCACTTCTTTATAATACTCTGAATTTCTTTGGTGTCTTTTGGTTTCCTTATTTATTCTGGATCCTGCTACTTCGGGTCATATATTTCTTTATTTTGGTTAGCTGGCTCAAGTGTCTATTCATCTTGTTTATTTTCTCAAAGAACCAGATCTTAGATTATTTACATTTAGATTAGATAACTGTTTATTTTTGTTCTTATTTGATTTCTGCTTTGATTTTTATTATTTCTAATATCCATTATCTTCTTTAAACTTCTTGAATTCTTTCAGAAAGCCCATAATTGTTCTTTTAAATTCTGTGTCTTGGAATTTATCTAATTAATTCTCAATAGAGAACACTTCTACAAGACCATTCGGTTTGATCAAGGTATCCTATCTGGGCCATCTGTGTTGTTTTTGTTTGAGTGGACCTGGCAAATATGACTCCCAACCGTAGGTCTGAGGATAGATACGTGGGTGTTGAGATGGCCTTAGGTAGAGTGGAACTGGAGAACAGAGAGAGGGAAGGAGATACTTTCCAGGCAAGAAAGAATCCTGAAAAACCACCTCATGGGTCATGGATTCAGAGCATTGAAGGCCACAGATCTGGAACCAGGCCTAAGGGCATGGAAATGACAGAAGGCTAGAGAAAGGATGAGAAAAGGTAGAATCAACATAATTGCATTAACTTCCCTACTTCTTTTAAAAAATATCTTAGTATTCATAAAAGTACTCTTAGCTAGAATGGATGATTTCCATGTGGAATCCCAGAAGCCTCTGGTGTGAACAGAATCTCAATGTTTGTTTTCCTTTGTAGTCTTGGGTGTTTTCTTCTATACTTTTAAAAGGCGTCTTTTTTAGAAAGAGTTCTGAGATTTTTATGAGACGGATAAAGGGGTCCAATAATCAAGTTGAGGCAGTTTAGAGACAAAAAAGAACAGACTTTCTTCTCAGTGGATGTTTGTCCCTCCCAAACCATTCAGAATGCTACTCTACACTGAAACGATTAGGCAAACTACATGAAATTATTTGAAGTAGCAATTGACATTCTTCCTTCTGGTGTGTTGACATGAAGAAATGTAGATCATTAATAATTAAAATAGACCGATTACTTCCTTGTTAAATCGAGAACCAGAAATGCATTTTGTGTATAGCACGTTGAAAACACAAATAAAAATGCCATCTGGTCTCAAAGAGACCATGTCACAAATAATCTTAAAACTGAACAGTCTGCTGAAAACATTATAACATAAAGTAATTGATCATTTTCAGATTCGTAAAGAATATTAAGTGGGAAAAAATAAAGAATTCATGCAATTGAAACAAATTATAAGGGAGTGTCCCTCCAAGAGTCATGTGAATGGCATTCACTGTCCTGTGCCCTGTGCTTTGTAGTTATAGAGCTTTCAATTCTTACTTTATTGCTATTAAAATTCCATCCTAAGATATATTAGGCCACTATTTTAAGGGAGATAGACTCCATTTATGGCTCTTTTCCTCAATACTGTAATATGTTTTCATGTCTTCAGAGATACCCCAATGTACTTCCGTTTTTGAAGAACTAGCATTTTCCTGCGTCTTCTGCTACAGGCAATGTCTTTGATTTACAAGAAATCAAATGAAGACTCTTTGTTCATATTTTTTAAAAACAAGTCAGGTTTCCTGCACAAATTTTGAATTTATATGAGGTTATATGAGAGGATTTAGAGGGATGATGGGGAAGAGAGAACTGTTGTACTTAAATTATAAACTAAATAAAAAAGAGAGTTAACAATAGAAATGAGCTTTACCACAAGTATTGGACATGGAGTGTTTTCATTACAAAAACCCTCTGAGGTGCATTCATTAATCAATTACCCACTGGTTGCTAGTACCTTGTCATTCTGCTACTTGGCACGGTATTTATCCAGTCTAGTATTTTATACAGATGAAAATGAGAGGAAAATAAACCATATACCTACCTTCTTCTTAAAGAAATTCATCCTGTGAATATACGGATAAGGAGAAGATGTTTCTAGGCTCCAGACATATTCCAATTCGAATTAGAATACATTTCTGCTCCATTTGTTTCATTTTTGTGCCTGACTGTTGCCAGGCACATTAATTTTCAAATGTGGTTTCATACAGCCAACAAACCAAAAAGAAAATCTTGAGGATCTGTTTGCAAACCTAAAATTTAAAAGCCAGTGCAGGGGGCTCTAAAGATAGCCCAGTGGTTAAAGACATGGGCATGCATGGCTCTTCTAGAGAACATGAGTTCGGTTCCCAGCACTTACAATAGGTGGCTCACCATTGCCTGCAACTCTAGCTCCAAGAGATCCAATGCCTCCAGAGCATCCTACACTGAGGTGAACACACACACACACACACACACACACACACACAGAGAGAGAGAGAGAGAGAGAGAGAGAGAGAGAGAGAGAGAGAGAGAAAGAGAGAGAGAGAGAGAGAGAGAGAATAAAAAAATAATAAAAATAACCTTTTGTAAAGATTCAGGATAAAATGGCTGATTGCAGAACTTATTTTGGAAAAATAAAATATTTCTATTATATTTAAAGTAGTATTTCAAGGCAAAATAGATAACTGAAGTTGGTAGTCAGCAGCTTTCTATTTGAAATTAAAAGCTTGTTAAAAAATTTTAGATCCCGGCCCCCAGCAGCTCTCTGTTCCCAGACCCCGTGGGAGAGAGACCTCACCGCCTGGTCAGGTGGGCACTCCTGAGGCTGCAGAGCGGAAGAGAACACCAACACTGCCCACCCCTGCCCACATCCCTGGCCCAAGAGGAAACTGTATAAGGCCTCTGTGTGCCCGTGGGGGAGGGCCCAGGAGCGGCAGGACCCCTGCCTGAGACACCGCAGGAACCTGAAGTAAACAGACCGGATAAACAGTTCTCTGCACCCAAATCCCGTGGGAGGGAGAACTAAACCTTCAGAGAGGCAGACACGCCTGCGAAACCAGAAGAGACTGCTCTCTGCACACATTACTAATTCCAGAGGAAAACACCAAACTCCATCTGGAACCCTGGTGCACGGAGGCTCCCGGAAAGGGCGGCGCAGATCTTCCTGGTTGCTGCTGCCGCGGAGAGCCCGTGGGCAGCACCCCGAGAGCAAACTTGAGCCTCGGGACCACAGGTAAGACCAACTTTTCTGCTGCAAGTGACCTGCCTGGTGAACTCAAGACACAGGCTGAAGACCTGTAGAGAGGAAAAACTACACTCGCCAAAGCAGAACACTCTGTCCCCATAACTGACTGAAAGAGAGGAAAACAGGTCTACAGCACTCCTGACAAACAGGCTTATAGGACAGTTTAGCCACTGTCAGAAATAGCAGAACAAAGTAACACTAGAGATAATCTGATGGCGAGAGGCAAGCGCAGGAACCCAAGCAACAGAAACCAAGACTACATGGCACCATCGGAGCCCAATTCTCCCATCAAAACATACATGAAATATCCAAACACACCAGAAAATCAAGATCTAGTTTCAAAATCATATTTGACCATGATGCTGGAGGACTTCAAGAAAGACGTGAAGAACTCCCTTTAGAGAACAAGTAGAAGCCTACAGAGAGGAATCGCAAAAAATGCCTGAAAGAATTCAGGAAAACATAAATAAACAAGTAGAAGCCCATAGAGAGGAGACACAAAAATCCTGGAAGAATTCCAGGAAAACATAAATAAACAAGTAGAAGCCCATAGAGAAGAGACACAAAAATCCCAGAAAGAATTCCAGGAAAACACAATCAAACAGTTGAAGGAATTAAAAATGGAAATAGAAGCAATCAAGAAAGAACACATGGAAACAACCCTGGATATAGAAAACCAAAAGAAGAGACAAGGAGCTGTAGATACAAGCTTCACCAACAGAATACAAGAGATGGAAGAGAGAATCTCAGGAACAGAAGATTCCATAGAAATCATTGACTCAACTGTCAAAGATAATGTAAAGCAGAAAAAGCTACTGGTCCAAAACATACAGGAAATCCAGGACTCAATGAGAAGATCAAACCTAAGGATAATAGGTATAGAAGAGAGTGAAGACTCCCAGCTCAAAGGACCAGTAAATATATTCAACAAAATCATAGAAGAAAACTTCCCTAACCTAAAAATAGAGATACCCATAGGCATACAAGAAGCCTACAGAACTCCAAATAGATTGGACCAGAAAAGAAACACCTCCCGTCACATAATAGTCAAAACACCAAACGCACAAAATAAAGAAAGAATATTAAAAGCAGTAAGGGGAAAAGTTCAAGTAACATATAAAGGCAGACCTATCAGAATCACACCAGACTTTTCGCCAGAAACTATGAAGGCCAGAAGATCCTGGACTGATGTCATACAGACCCTAAGAGAACACAAATGCCAGCCCAGGCTACTGTATCCTGCAAAACTCTCAATTAACATAGATGGAGAAACCAAGATATTCCATGACAAAACCAAATTTACACAATATCTTTCTACAAATCCAGCACTACAAAGGATAATAAATCGTAAAGCCCAATATAAGGAGGCAAGCTATACCCTAGAAGAGGCAAGAAACTAATCATCTTGGCAACAAAACAAAGAGAAGAAAAGCACACAAACATAACACATCCAAATATGAATATAATAGGAAGCAATAATCACTATTCCTTAATATCTCTCAACATCAATGGCCTCAACTCCCCAATAAAAAGACATAGATTAACAAACTGGATATGCAACGAGGACCCTGCATTCTGCTGCCTACAGGAAAACACACCTCAGAGACAAAGACAGACACTACCTCAGAGTGAAAGGCTGGAAAACAACTTTCCAAGCAAATGGTCAGAAGAAGCAAGCTGGAGTAGCCATTCTAATATCAAATAAAATCAATTTTCAACTAAAAGTCATCAAAAAAGATAAGGAAGGACACTTCATATTCATCAAAGGAAAAATCCACCAAGATGAACTCTCAATCCTAAATAT